>NC_136535.1:22120708-22403208 GCF_910591455.1 Pholis gunnellus
AGCAGTACGATGGGGGAAGTGGTGGAACTCCACCCATCCTCAAGAACTCAGGAGAGGATGTTGCACTTCCTCTGATCCTCTCCTCTCGCTCAACTTCCACCAAAGTTATAGAGCATCGTTCAATTTATGAAAGCATTGTTAATACATGTAATACACACATTTGGCACCTATATGTTTAAATGAAATGGAAATGATGGTTAACCTTAAGAGTACAGCTGATTGTAGCGCTGCAGCAATATCGACTTTCATTTAAAATGAAAAGCTTTCAAATCAACTTTTTCTGTGTTAGCTGAGTTTAAAACTTTTGATCATAGATTTACTTCTTGTGCTTTTCTCTTGCACAAAATGCCTGCATGAATGAGTCCATGTGTGGACAGACAGTCCGCACATTCTCACCTATTTCCGCTGCGACCACAAGATGGAGCAGACGGCACGCGTTTGTCTCAAGTGCCTCTCAGAGGGAAAACTCTGTGCACTGACACGAAAGCAGCCGAAGTGAAGAGAAATGAACACTAGAGTGAGCAACAACCTTTATTTCCATGCGCGCTAAATCAGTGTCGAGCTCTGACCCACCTGTTAACGCGTCTACCTGTTGAAGCCGGCACTGGTAAACAGCTCGACGTGACTGGTGTTCATTTCAAAGCCAATTTACTCTCCATTTACTAGATGAACCAAATGAAAGAGATGACACCTAGATGGTATCTTTTAGGTGTCCTGACCATTAAAAAATTAACGACAATTCACACAAAAAAACGTGGAAAGAAGCAGCCACAGTTCCGAACAACCCACATGCTCTTACTTAGATGTCACCGTGCATGCAGTATACTTCAAACCCAGCAGGTGTTTTTACCACAGCAAGGCCAGTGCACCATGTTTTTTTTTTGTCTCCAACCACACTGTGCATAGCGGCCCATAGGGAGCCGAGGCTGTTGCCGTGGCAACGGGAACTGATGATCACCTAAGGGATGGTCGAATATGGTTCATTACCATGGTGATAGGCCCCGGTTGTCTCGCCTTGACTCGCCAGACTCCCGTCGCCATGCTCACCAAAACAAGAAAGACAATCTGACTTGCGATGCTACTGGTTGCCCATAGTTAGTTGGAGAGATTGTGTGTGTGTGTGTGTCATCAACATGCATTCTTTTGATTAAAATGAACAAGATGACTTAATAAAGGTTTATAGATGGGAAGAGGAGAGACAGCTTTGATAAAGGCTCATCCGGTGGCTGTTGCTGGACAGCAGCTCCTGCTTAGAACAAGGTTGAAGCTGATGTAACTGTCACTGTGTTCAGGTGAAAGGACCGTATGGTTTAGATGAGAGGAGATGATTACTAAGTGCTATGTTTTGACTTTTGTCATCATTCAAATGTAATTGAATCTCGTGTCGCTTCCTTTTTTCATTTCCCATGCTTAGGCTAAATGAGCACTCCATCATGTTTGTCCTCCGTCCCACCCAAAGTTACATAAGAAGCTGTCAATGTTATCTCTTTGTACACAGTAAAGAGATGGAGGCAGCCACTCGCCAGCAAACAGTTTCTTATTTACACAGAGAGCAGATACATAGCAACATTAGCATTCATTTAGAGTTGTGTTTCTGGCCACCTGCTGATTTAATTCAAGCATTCACTCTTCTTTTAGCTCCTTTGATCCCTACCAACCAAACATTTTAAACGTTCACCAGCTAGTCTCCGACTGTGTCTGTCTGCTGTTTGGTGCTCTAGAGCGTTTGGAGACAGGGGAGGGGTATGAACCAGAACAACAAAGATGCAGGTCGTAAAAGAAAAGCGAAACAATGAGCTGAAAGAAGCTATAAAACTGCAGAGTCAGGCGATATTGTCTGTGCGTTGGTCATTCAAAACGACCTCTTTCACATATAGTCATTTGATCCATTAATCTGATCAAGCATATGAATGCGACCCGCTTAAGAGTTGTTTGTTCTCCGATCTATGAACGGCCAAACACATCTTGGACATATTTCTCCACTGTGTGCGCAAAGATACAACTGTACAACTATACAAGCCAGTAAAAAAAAGCCAGTTCCCCAAAATGTGTGACTGTTCCTTTAAATCTGATCTGTGTCCAATGTTTTCCCATCTAACCTGTGTGTCCTGTGGTGTTTACTGCTTTTAATACATTTTGTAGCCAACATTTTTTATTTCCTTTTCGCCCTCATAAAATCTGAAAACAGATTAAAATGTGCCTGAAGCATCACTGCTTCATTCACAGCGTGTCTGTTGTTTAACGGCCATGACCCTGACAAATATACATAAAAGAATAAACTCCAGAAAACGGCATTCTGCTTTTCACTTTTTTGTTTTTTGTTTTTTGTTTGACATCAGTGTCACCGTTAGTGTGTGTGTGTGTGTGTGTGAGTGAGTGAGTGAGTGAGTGTGAGTGTGTGTGTGTGTGTGTGCTCTGCTTGTTAAGAGAGAGTCTTGTTCCTCTTAAGTCCCCCAGACAACCAGCTGCCTCTTTGCTTTTGACAAATATTTACTTCTTTCCTTCTGGCTGATGCTAGACACACACTCACACACACACTCGCACTCACACACACAATCACACACACACACACACTCACCCACTCACCGCAGACACACACAGAGTAGCTGATAAGCGCACCATCTGGCCTGAGTGCTGGCTGTTAAGGGCTCATAAAACAGACCCTCACCTATTTAGAGTCAGAGGGCTCCCTGAGCGGCAAGCTGTGGAGAACGTGTAAACAGCACACTCGATGGCACGCACGTCCACCCACCCGCATGTGCCTTCCGTATCCACGGGGGACGTGGGAGGTGAGACGGAGAGGAGGTGAGAGGGATCAGAGGATGTACCCGTTCGCGGTCTGTGAACGTCTTCATCTCTACCGCCCTCACTGACTGTCTTTGAGGATAAAGATACACACAGATTGATTCTGCAAACTGATCCTACGTGTGTGTCAGGAGTGAAAAACACACAACTTTATACAACATGTCAGCTGTGGGTTTGTTATGGGAACAGTTCTTTATTCCTCACAGTAAAGGGGCATTACTGTTTGACCTACACTTCAGGGTTCATTGTTAAACTCCTCACATAAAGCCTACGTTGCTCAATATATTATTTATAGGATACATAAAAAAAAAAACGGAGTGAATTGATCCCACTAACAATTCTTGTATGTGTATCCAAAGTCTGATATAGCGTATTCCCAAGAGCATATGTTGAAATGAGCCACCTCGTTGCGCTGGGTGACATGTTCCTTCATTACCATGAACACACACACACACACACACACACACACACACACACACACACACACTGTAGTTTATTTTGAGTCAAATTCCACTTACAAAATCCTGCTGCCCCAAATATATACAAGAGCACCAAATCTGTATTAATCCACTGCTGAAAATAGTCCCCAAAATGCACTATAATCTGTTTTCCACTGCCACTTTAAAAGATGCACATCTCCAGTAAGAACCAGAGGGCAGGGAAAGAGAAATCATTTTTGAGAACTAACACATTGTTGCTTTTTGTCTACAACATGGAATAATTAAGAAGTACAATAAAATAAAAACATGAAATAACACCAGGCTTCTCCTGTAAATAGCACATTAATTAACGTTTTGATCCATAATGGTTTTAATGATGTAACTCAGTTTTCTGATGACCCTCCAAGCAACAGAAAGTGAACATTATCTATTCTTAGCTGAGAGAGCGATGACTAATTAGGAGGAAGTCGAATTTGGAAATGATTTATTTCTGCAATCTGATAATTAGATGGCATTTCATAACAGAAGTTGCATGTGCTTTTTATTGGCAACTGTATCATCAGTTGCTGATGAAAAAAATGCAGAGTGTTAATATATTGGGGGAAAGTAATAACACTCAATTTATTTTGTGCCGCTACTTGATACATAACAACTGATCCTGGTTCTTGTTCTGCACATCTCTTCTCCGTCTCGTTAATCTCCGTTGTGTCTCTGGGAGTCTTTGCATAAACTAACCAGGCTTGGCAGTGTTGCCGTGGGATAGGACGATGTTGCAAGGTATGCTCAGCGATTGCTGCCGTTACCGTTTTGTACACAAACACTTGACATAAGCTGGCGGCAAATTACAGCCCGTCTCCTTAGCATCCGAAAGAAAGGAGGGTGATGTTGTAGAGAGAGAGAGAGAGTGCAGAAAATGAGAAAGAATGAGTGAGGGGATGGAGGGAGACTTTGCATGGTTTGAAAGGAGAGACAGAAGGACCAAGGGGTGAGAGAAGAGAGCAAGTAGGCAATAATAGACCAGGGGATCCTTTGCTGAGATTGGACAAACAGAAAGGTGGAGGAGAAAATCAGGCCTCTCTCCCTTTCTTTTCTTCCTGGCACTGCTGTCTACCGCACACAGCAGAGGTGTTCTTAACATCTAAAAAGAGAGAAGAGGGTCGACATGGGAGAGGAACAACAATAAGAAGAAGGGAGGAGGGGCGATGGCCGAAGGAATAAAAAAAAAAAAGAGATGGATTCTCTCATGGGAAAAAAAACGAGCCGATGGGGGGAGAAAGAGGGAGGAAGAAAGGACGGAGGGGTTATAAAGGAAAATCTTTTTCTCTCTCTGTTGCTCCCTTGTAAAGGTTGACCTCTGTGGATAAAAGTGTGTGTGTGTGTGAGAGAGAGAGGGTGAATGCATGTGTGTGTGTGTGTGTGTGGCTTCTCTATGACCCGGTGAGGTCATCGTCAAACATCCACATGAAAGCTGTTGACAGATGGCGGAGCTCAGACGCTCTCGTCCATCCTCTCATTCAGAAGCCATTTCAGAGCTTTCTATCAAACTAACAATTGTTTTTTTCTTCTTCTCTCACCTCTGAATGCGTCTTTATCTGTCTCAGTCTCAGGGCTGAAATCGCTTTTCTTATTGGCTCACTTTGCTCTTATTCCCGGTCATAAGTGGACTTAAAGAAGAAATCTATATTGAAGCCGCATTTGGCGCCTGTTCAGCTCTGTGTTTTTTTTATATGCATACACACACATAAAGGCACACACACACACACGCTTTCCCTCTCAGTGCGTCCATTTTGTACATACATCAGAGAGGCAGGGAACAAGGCCCTGTCTCGCTCCGGCAGAGCTGAGCTCAAACCCAATTTGCTTTCAAAGGAATAATTCATCTCCATAGGAGCAACCTGCAGATACGGCCTCAGCATGTCCTTGGCTGCTTGGCCCGTACGCTGCTGCTAAAATGGTTGTGGCTTGTGTTGATAGAGCGTGGCAATTTGCACCCGGTCACTACAAAATCAAATCCCAGGCTGAGATGTGCACCGTTTTGCAAAAGTGACAGCTGCTTGTGCAAAAATGGTTGATAGAAAAAATTAAAAAAACAAACAGATGACACTATTATTGTCAAAAACAATTTGTTACCTATTGGACTGTTATGTTTACCAACATAACTAACATATGTTTAGCTTATATACATTTGACAGTATGTTTTCATTTTAAACGTTGCAAAAGAAAATGCTTTCAGGATAAGGATAATGTGTTTCGCAAATAAAAGATGATGGTGGCAACCATCTCCCCACTTTTCATCCTATAGTAGTGTAATGCGTTATTTCTATTCTTCCTCATGCCCTCGCTATTTCAATTCCCTATGTCTGTATTTAAATGTGTGTGTGTGTGAATGTCCTTGCGTCTGCGGGTCAACCAGCTGTAAGCCATCATCTTAGCCCACCAGGCAAACTTAAAGAGCAGGAAATTGATTTACTTAGCTTTAACTGATTTATGTCACGCACGAAGAAAGGAGAAAGAACACAATAGGATACGGGGGAAGGAGAAACCTGAATTGAAAGAAAGAAATATCATGTGATGCTGCATCTATAGAAACAAAACCGGTGCAGATGTGAACAGCTTCTCTTGTCGGCTCATGTTTTTAACCCGTCAGAAATCCATTTTGCAGTGATTTCAGCAATCAGGGATGAAAATGGCAAAAAACCCTAAGTACCGATATGTGCACAACAATTTATGTGTGTGTGTGTGAGACAGAGAAAGAGAGACAAATTATGGCCCAAAGCCAATTTGCCAACACATCACGAGCAGAGATAAACAATCCTGCTGCAAATAGCCCGGAGTGTGTGAAAATAATTGTCCGATGACATTTCTGCAGCGGTACAATGACAGCAGCGGGCGGGGGGGCTCGTCAAGGCCAGTGTGCTTGGTGATTAACAAAGGACCGTCTGTGATTTGACAATGTAATCATCGCTCGCGAAAGGAAGAGATACATCTCCTATTCATCATCGCCCTGCATCACTCTCATTTCATATCTCTGCTCCAACTCTTGCCTGTGATCTCTCACTTGCATTTTCTCTCCGTCTCGTGCTCGTTATCTTGCTTCTTCGTCGTGTGTCTCTCATTTCTTCGCTCAATCTCACTTCTTCACGTGTTTGCATATTCCTTTTTTATATTTTTTTAATTTTGGTTTTGCCGCTTGCATCATGCTCGTCTCTTTTGATTTCTCTGAATTCTTTTTCAGGATCTTCATCTTGCCGAGAGTTAGATAGAACGCATATTTACAGTTTAATGTTCATGTGCCCGACCATTTCTTGGCAACAAAACAGACATTAAGTTACTGGTGATGCCAGCCACGCAATAATCTTAACCTCCCCCCCTGCAAAACAACATATTGCCGTTTTTACACCTCATATTTAGTTTGTTTAATCAGTGCAAAAATGACATGCTAATTAGTGAGGATTAGAGGCGACTCTTGATTCCTTTGGACAGAGTCAGGTGAGCTGTTCCCGCTGTTCCCAGTCTTTGTGCTAAGCTAAGCTAACCGGCTGCTGGCTCCAGCCACATATCTACTGTAAAGACATGAGCGTGATACCAATTTTCTCATCTAACTCCTGGCTAGGAAGAAAAAGAACGTATTTCCTAAAATGTAAAAATATTGCAGCTGCAGGGAGTCAACACCTTTTGCTGTAGGATTCAAAGATGCAATTCATAAAATGGCATTTAGTTTCTAATAATCTGAAAAAAGACATCCTTTCATCTCCCTGTGTTAGACTGGCGACCTGTGCAGTGTGTACTCTGCGTCTCCACTGATGCATGCTGGGACACGCCCACCCACGACCCTGAACAGGATAAGTGGTCTAGAAAATGGACGGACAGAAGGATGGATAGAAATCCCCTCCCTCCTCCCTAACTTCCCTCCATTTCCTCAGTCTCAGATTGTTTTTATGGGGCTGGACAGGTGCAGGCCGGTGCTTCACTACACAGCTGTTACTGATTCACTTATGTCAAATCAGTGATTTACCAAGAAGAGACGGGTGACTGCATGATGAGGTTTGGGGTCAATTGGGCATTGATGTCAGTTCTGTTTGCTTTTCCTCAGACATAAAATAGTTTTCAGCATTTCCTTTAATTTAATTTCCATGATCACATTTCGATTCGGATGTTGCTGAACTCTGAAAACTTTCCGGTTGACCCCAGTCTGCTTTACATCATTAAGAAAAGCACAAATAAAAACAGAATTTGACATGTGAAAATTGTTTAAACGTTGGCAGAAAATTGTGTGTTGATAGGACTAGGTTTTCAGGGCCTTTTTAAAGAGCATTGATATTATAAGGCAAAATAGATGGGAGATTTAGTAACATGTATGGCAACCAGTTAGCCTTTACGTTATTGCATATTGATCATGTTCCATTTCTGAATGCTGCAGTCACCTTTTTTCTCACCACCATATCGTCACTTTCATCACTTGGGAACTGCAGTAATTGTGACGTTAGTTGTAGTAATTGAGGATGAATCCGTGATTTTGCAGCTCTATTTTGCATAAATCGAGGAGCGTGTATCGGCCACGATGTTGCACACTGGCTGTCTGAGTTGTCTGTGTCCCAGCCTATCTGGAGACCAGACACCAATAGTCCTGCTGATGGATCATTCATCAGACACCACTTTGTACGCTCTCGGGGCAAGAGAGCAGTTCGTAATAGCTGTCTGGGCTGTCGTGCTGTGTGTGTGTGTGTGTGTGTGTGTGTGTGTGTGTGTGTGTGTGTGTGTGTGTGTGTCCCTTCTCTGCACTGCCGTTCTGCTCTGAATCTCACAGGACTGCTCCCTGGTCATATTGGTACTTTTTCACACACACACACACACACACTCCCAAAGACAGTTTTATAACTTTTTCCTATTTAGTTTATCTCCCTTCCAGGAAAAGTAGCTTCTGTTTGTGTGAGCATGTATGTGTTACGACTCTCCCATGTTGCAGCTCCTCAGCATTGTGTGTGGGCTTCTGTGTTTACTGCCATTGTCACTCAAGGAATGGCCATCCGAGCTCCAGTGAACACACCGTCATCAGACAACCTGAAAGCTCAGTCGTACAGACAATCCTGTCTCTATCTTTTCTGCAATGACCAAGACAAACACTTGCAAACAACACCGCAGCCCCATTGACTCGTCCCTCGCCATATTTGTTCCCTGCAAACCTCTCGAGTGCAAATGTTTTCTGCACACATAAATGTTCCGTTGTAAAGGAAATCACAGCTAAGTTACCACAATACGAAGGAGTGCCGTCCACTTCAAGTCCTGCCATTTTAATGAGTCGCAACACTTGAGCTCAATTTAGAGTAATAACACGACAATAACATATTAATCACCTCTGCTACGGTCTATTTCCCATTGGAATACAACAGCTGTTAACAATCTTCTGGTCTGTTGATAAAAGCTTTTATAGTTATTGCTTAATACACCAGGTGGCTGATGGATGTTCCTTTTTTCAGCAGAAGCAAAAGACGAGGAAAGTAGATGGCACCAACGATTGCCAAAGAAAAGCACAATTTCAACAAAACTTTAAGGCAAACATTTTGACTCGTCACAGCAGGAAAAGCACACGTGTAACTTAAAATACAAACAACATTCAGGTCTCCATCTAAATCTAGCACACACTTTAAACGAAAGCAGCATCGCGGACAATGCGAAATAATGCACTTTTCTATAAATATGGCATTTATATGTGCCAAATGCATTAATTTTGGGAAGGTTACAATCCCCTCATTGCTCCTCACGGATCTGATGTTTTTTTCTCTTTAGTGGGAGGAAGCCTCAGTGGATGTTTAGTCATATTCTTCACACTGTACGCTAAGTCTGTTTCCATTGCACTTCATCGCATTTTGTTTTGATCAATACATCAACCAAAGCGTTTCTATATATTTTGACTTCTTTTTTTTAACCTCCCCTTATTTCCCATAGCTGTGGTTCTGCTGCTGTGATGTGTCAAAATGTCAGAGACATTGTATGATGCGCCGGTGATCTGTGGGAAGTGCAGGATAATTCCCTTTTCACACTCAAGGGTTTATTGATTTTTGGAATAATCTAGACTGTACGCCATGTCGTCCAATGACATCTGATCCCTCTCTAACAATATTGTGTCTTTTGTCCAATTGCTGTGTCAAGTGGGCATGTTTGTTAGACAATTTGACAACCACAGTTATGATACCGAGGTCTTAAAGATGACGATTATATAAATGTCACACGTTTCACTTTCTGAAAACAGTTTCGTTTTTGCTGTTTTAGTTTCCAGTTTGATGGCCTTATGCTCCAGACTCAGACATATGAGGCACAGATTCGTCTTCAGGTTCAGTACAGAGTGAAACAGCTGAGTTTTAATGAGCTCATATTCTATCTGTCACCTAATCTCACTCTTTAAGGCTGACCCTGTGTGTGCATATGCATGTGTGTGTGTGTGTGTGTGTGTGTGTGTGTGTCTGTTGCCCGTCACACACCACACTCTGTCCCTCTCCTCTCCTCCTCCATCTGTCGCCTCTTGACAAACACATGGTGTCTTGTTTGGCCGACTCAGCAAGGCCCCTGGCTCTACATGTATAGTCACACTTACACACACACACACACACACACACACACTCCTCCATCTCTCCTGCATTGTTGCGTGTAGGATTACGTGACTCAGTCATTAATGGGGTGAAGGGGTTTACAATAGTTCAAAGAATGGGGCAGATGGGTGCATCATGGGACACAGAATTAATAAGCAATAGAAGCGCAGAAAGACAAGTAATGAAATGGCGATGGACTGCGGTCCACTCACTAGAAGCTGCGAGCAGGTTCGTCCTGTGAGTCCTGAGATTCTGCCAGAGTACGAGCCTCGTATGGAGGAGGATGAGACGCAGAGAGCAGATGAGAAGGCTGGAGGGAAAAGCAAACAGGCATAAATACTGATAATTACGGTCGGAGAGAAACGGAGAAACACAGTCTTGACACAGGATTGGCAGACAGAATGAATCATTTTATACTATTAATTATTTGGGTTCAACATGCACACAGCGTGACGGGGTGAGACTTGGCACCAGCTCCTGATGAATGCCATATTGCTACTGCCCGTCCCAGGGAGTCAAGTGACCTCTAGGATTACAATCGTTTATTAAAGTGCTACACAAAGGAAGCACCAGTCTTAGTGCGTGCAGCAATGCAATAGAGCTCACTGTTATTTCACCCCCTTGTGAATAATAGACGTTCTTCTTTCCTCAGGATTTTGAGAGATTTGGGGAATGTCTCTATGCCTGTTTTCATATGAATAAGGGCTAAATGAATCCTTCAGACATCAAGTATGAAGCAGAGCCTAATATGTATCACATGAAGTTAAAGTTACCTTCAAATCAAAAATGTATCATTTATTATCAAACACTCTCCCCATGTAGATAGGAAAGTGGAACATTTGTAGTTTACCTCCTTCACAAGTCTTTGATCTGCTTAAATTTATGTCAGTTAGATTTGATGCCAAAGAAAAAGAGGCAAGATATGAACCTCAAAGGGCAATGACAGCATGTTGAATGTTTAACAGCTTTAAGACCTTGGTCAACAGTCAACCGACATAAAAAGAGATCTCTAGCCTTGATTTCATTGTCTAAGAAGTGTTTTCCTGACTGCTGACCAGGAAGAACTCATAGTTCAATCAGAACTTTGAGGAGGATGATAGTGTGACATGGAAGCAAAGACACCAGCAAAGGAAACAGGTGCCTGTTTACAGATCTAGCAGATACAGAGTCCTGTTTCTGGCCACATGACAAAGTCCAATATTCACTCTCTTTTAGCTCTATTTTGGCCAGTTGCATGCGGCATGAAAAACTTGATTGACTCTCAAACTTTTCTCTAGAACCGTGTATATATGTACCTGTACACCATGGGTCGTGGTTTTTACGAAAAATAGCGCAGAGAGAGAGAGAGAGAGAGAGAGAGAGAGAGAGAGAGAGAGAGAGAGGAAAAAGGAAAACGAAGGGAAACTTGTATTTCATTGTGAGAACGTTGGTGTAGGGTTATCTGAGTGAAACTCAAATACAATACCCTTGTGTAAACTGATATACACTGTGAAGTACATTATCTGGATAACCAAATGGCCAGTCATATATTGCACATTACACCTATAAGACAATTTTAACTATTTTGTAGACAGTTTTGCCCTTTTTTTTGTCTTGTGCCATGTTTCTCTTTTTTTTAATCTTGCATGTTCCTGGAGTTACATTTGTTCCCAGCCAGCCACAACTCATGTTTATTTGTACAGTTCAATATCACATTAAGTATGAGAGTATGAGAACACAAGGATACGATACTCAGAAAGTGGAATAAACCTCAGAAGAGTACATTTGAAGGGAGATCTCAACCTTTCTTGGATGTGTGGGACAGCTATAGGAGCTGTAGGTGGGGAAAAAAGGCAAAGTCAGGCATCTGGGCCCCGAATGATAAGACAGCCATAAGCGAAATATAATCCTTGTTGAAATTTAAAACCTTTCAGACTCTCAGGATTTATTTCCAAAGCCAATAAACAAAATCCTCAGCGTCTATGTTGCTTTTCATTAAAACCCTTGAAGAACAGAAATCCACTGATATAGGCATTAATTGTCTCTTCCAATTGCTTAATGTGTTAAGACCAGATAATATATATATATATATATATACATATATATATATATATATATGCTGTATATACACACACACACAAACTATCTCTGAAAGTTATGGGTCACCTGGTATCTTTATGTTTTTCTTCTTTCCTTCAACAATGACTATTCTAACTGACTAAAATTATTTAATTCAGACACCAATATATTATTTACATTTTAAAAAGTGTTGGCCCAGAAGAAGAAGAAGGAAATGAATAAAACCCTCGTTTAGTCGATGTCCCCACAGTGTTACATGCCAATATTGTTGTAACCATTTTTCCCCAAACCATAAGCCCTTCGAACAAGACGACATGTATTTGTAAAGAGCACTTTCTCCAACCAAAGCATGTACAAATTCAAACATATCGAGTAGTCCTCTCAGCCATCTGACTGAGAGAGAGAGCTCCATGAGCAGTTCAGATGGGGTTACAGTGAAATATATTTAAATTACTGGAGAAAAAAACTGGTTTATCCGTTGCAGCCAATTGCGGCTGTGTACACTGTTCACCACTGAGCTCATTGCTTCCCGTGTCACTAAATACGATACACTGTACAGGCGTGTATGTGGGTACATGTTTGTCTGTATGAATGTGTTATTTTATGTGTGCATTACTTATACAAGAGCAATTTCCCTGCCTCAGTCCTGTGTCTGAGTAATAACTCACTTCTGCTACTTTGCCTGAGAGCAACAGCACGCTGCAGTAAAGTTATTTTAAAGTAATAATCCACCACCCTCTGTGGTTTGTTTGCTGCTCTGTTGCTGATATGGTGCAACAGTGATTCATGAAGCTTTTTCGTTTAAAAACAGCTGTCAACTCGGTCTGGGAAAATCCTCTATCACTCTGTTGATGATTTATTTTCTATTGCCTGCAGAGGAAAAGGGTAGTTAGCATGAGAGGCTACAGCTGCTACGGCTGAACAGACAAATAAGAGCGCCGCGCAGACCCACTTAAATGTTATTAACAGAAAAACAACAGAAACAACAGCTTCATTGGACAGAGGAAGTCCAGTGTACCCTTTCTTCTGCACTAGTGCGGTGCCCGTTCGGCCAATTGCTTGGTCCCCAGTTATGCTGCTCTTCAGCTTTCTTGGTGACCGTTCATCCGAACAACTTAACACGCAACATTGTGCTTCCTTGGATCATCAGCAGTACACACGCCAAGTGTCAAGTCAATTGGATGAAAGGATGTCGGGATACGATAAGGACAGACAGACATACAGAGACGCCTTACGTTTTAGTTTATGGTGTCTTCACTGAGTGCTTGTATATCATTATTTTGTACATGCATTGTGTGCAGATTTGTTTGTTAAAATCAAGAAAAACAAGACTGTTAACTGGGCTTGAAGAACAAAAAACAGAAGTGATCTGCAGAATTGGTCTGTGCATAAAAACCATGAATCCAAAGTAACGAAAGGAGATTTAATTAAAAAGCAATGAAAGAGAAAAACATTGGTAATATTATATACTTAATATCCACAAATTCCATGAAAAGAGTAATGTCAACAATGTCTTATTCTGTCTCAAATTCCCCAGCCTATCAGTGGCACTCAGGCCTGGTTTCTATGTGTCATTTTTATAAAGACTAAGTCATTTAATAAAACAGCTGGGCCTTGCAGGTTTGTAAAAATATATATATATATATTTAAAGAGAAGAAGGGAATTTGTTGGGGACTATTTTCATTGGCGGATTAATGCGCATTTAGTGCTCCAGGGAGTATCCGTGGTGCTTTGGTCACACAGACGTTATTTGTTAAAAGGGTAAATTATTGCTGGTTTTGGTGTTAACACTCTTCTTTGCAAAGTACAGGTAATTTTCTTCCTGGTGCATGTAATGATATGGCAATTCACGCTGTCGCTTAACTTCTAATTTTAGCTGAAAGAGCAAACACAAGAGGCCACTGCTGACCTGACTGCGCACACACTAGAGTGGGAAATTATACTGAATGAGACATGAGTGGAACAGAAAGAGGAAGCGTCAATGATTATATAAATGACAGGTGTTGAGTGTTTTATGGTTTTATGTTTCTTGTAAACACCGTTATAAATCACTTGACACGGCCTTCACTTTAGGTCTGTGTGTGCACATTTGCATTTTGAGTGCATGTTGTGTGATTTTACTTGTGCATATATCTGTATGCATAAATGTGTGTCACTGTATTAGTGCACTCTGTAGTTCCCAGGGCCTGGATTCGAACACTGGATCAGCATGTACTGTACGAGGGAGGAGAGTACACAGAGAGGGGAGATAAAAAAAAGAAGTTGTGTTACAAAGTAGACGTGGACGGGAGGATTAGACTCTAAATTGATGCAGGTAATGAGTTACAGATTAGTGAATATCTAAATCGAACATGATCAGATAACATGTTCTCTCAGGATAATCAGATATAGGTTACGTTCCTCTAAAATCCGCTGACTGTGCAGATTAGAGAGGAGTTTGTGTCATCACTTATTCTGTTATCTGAAATAGTACGTTAAAACTCTTGCCTCCTGCATAAACAGTACAATTCAGAATGTATTTTGTTTTTCCTACAGAAGTTATACTTTATATGGGTTTCTCTTCAAAACCCGTCTGACTTTTCTGAAGGCATTTTTGTGTTCTCTTACAGTTGACTTTGTAGTACTGTTGATTGGAGGAAGGGAGAGTAAGGGCGAGTGGGAAATTGAAGGAGGGGAATGTTAGGAGGACAAAAAGCAGCGATAAATGGAAAGTAATGAGGATGTTGTATGGTGAACGGTCTGAAAAAGCCTCAGCGTGGCTGGAAAAATGTGAGAGCCAAGGTAAAGACATCTTAAGCCAAAGTCTTTGTCACGACAAGAGGTGAAGGCCAAACAAAATGAAGATTTAAAGGACAAACTGTATTTTCAGTTATAGAGAAGCTAATGAACCAAACAACACATCTCAGACCGTCTCCCTCTAATTAAAGTGATAAAATACCAGTTTAATTTAACTGAAGTGACATCAGCATCGACGCACCAAGAGAGGAATTTCTTTCACTAGCTGGTGCTGACATGACAACCACAGCCTCAGTACACGAGGACTAACCATGTTTTAAAAAACGTCATTGGATCCAATACTCAATGGAAGACAAAGGAACACAGCTATGTGTGAAATGATTTTCCTTCCTAACATGTTCTTAAGTCTACCACACATTTAAAACACCATGAAGCACGTGTACGCTCAATGTGTGATGTTCTCATTCCCAAACCACGAGGTAGGGAGAGATGACATTTACCTTTTTATTTACGTTCACGGCTCATCATTTGATTTATATGACAACATGACATTCAGTTAATCTGTTATTTATGGCATGTTTGCCATTTCCTCTTGAACCTTGTCGTTCCTTTATAAACATTGAAAACATGTCCCTCACTGGACCACTAACAGCTCCTGTATGGTGGAGCTGAATATGTGGAGGAATACATCTTCACAAACTCACACACACACACACACGCACACACACACACGATATGGATAACTATGAAGGGATTTCACATGATGACTAGATTTTCTACGATATGGAGAGAACATAGAGGATTGGGAAAAGGGAATTGAATTGGAGAGGAAAGGGGGAGAAGGTGTGTGTGTGTGTGTGTGTGTGTGTGTATGTGTGTGTGTGTGTGTGTGTGTGTGTGTGTGTGTGTGTGTGTGTGTGTGTGTGTGTGTGTGTGTGTGTGTGTGTGTGTGTGTGTGTGTGTGTGGTTGGGGGATGGAGTAGTTACTTAACAGCAGTCGTGAAGGTCATTTTCGCCAGCGAGCTTGAAGTTGGGTCAAGCATTGTGTGTGTGTGTGTGAAAGCACAAACAAATGTCCTTGTGCATAAAAGATCTGCCACATTATATTTTTAAGAGCGGTATTTCAGACTTGTATGTAGTGTAATGTGTGTGTGCATAATGTGTAATGTGTGTACGTCCTGTAATAGAATTGGCTGTGAAGAGAGGTGACGTTGGTAGACTGGCGTCTGTTTGTTTGGGAGACACTTGAGAAGCTGTGAAGTGACAGGAAAGGCTGCTTGGCACCATTGAGGCTAATGCAAGTGTGAGTGTTCATGTGTGTGTGTGTGTGTGTGTGTGTGTGTGTGTGTGTGTGTGTGTGTGTGTGTGTGTGTGTGTGTGTGTGTGTGTGTGTGTGTGTGTGTGTGTGTGTGTGTGTGTGTGTGTGTGTGTGTGTGACTCTGTATGCACAATTAGGACAAACAGAAGGCCCTTTCACACAGTGTGTTCAAGGTGGGAATGTTGCGGCATTATTACGCGTCAACCCTTCCGTATAGAAAGTATAGACATGGAATAGGGGAGAAAGACTGAGGTAGGAACAGAGCCGAATCCACGTCTGCGTAAAGCTGCCTTCAGATGAAAACAAATGTAAAGTTTGCTCCTCGCTCACCACGAGGTAGGGCGCACTTGCAGAGGCAAAGCGCAGTGCAGATATTCATTGTCAAAAAGTGTCACATATAGCTGTTCTCTTATTGGTTGGGCTTTGAAAGGTCAGTGGCAACCATGGTCAAAGCTGAAATAATCTGCCGTGGTGGGACTACACACACACACACACACACACAAGACACGCCTCTTTTATCTAAATCACACACTGGGGCGGCATTACAAAAAAATAGAATATATTCTGTTTTCCAGCCACAAAAAAACGATCCAATTGTTTATATTTATTTCATCAGCTGATTCCAATGTTTTATTGAACGGTTGTTTGAATAAATGAAATGTGAAAAGAGGGTGTCTTTTTGGCTTCTTGTAAAACTTATCTGAGGCTTGTTTGAGGATACGTATGGTGGGGACTAAAGAAACATGCAATGTTGTTTAAAACAGATGATTGAAGGAGTAAGGACCTGCCTTTCTCAAATAAGCTTCATCGGTGAGTTTCTACTGTGGATCCCTGCACATACACCGAGTGTTACTTAATGTACCTCCACCCACAGGTACACTATGTTGAACTACACCGTATCTCATCTGAATGTTTATTCAAGCTCAGAAGTGTACTGGTACACCTTAGGGTGTCTAACAGGAACAATCTCACACCTGTGGGTGTGTGAGTGGGAGAGTGAGAGAACGAGGGGAGGGGGCTCGAAAGAGAGTGAGCAGTGTTTTTGTGTCTGAAAGTGAAGAGATACAGGTGTCTCATTTCTCCCCTTGATGACGCACGATAGGACCCTAGTGAAAAGTCAGAGTCCCTGCAAGTGTGTGTGAGGCAGAGAGAGTGTGTGTGTGTGTGTGTGTGTGTGTATGCAAGTATATGTTTTTTTTACAGATTATCTCTAGAGGACGTTTGCTCGTTGGTTTGCCTCCTTGGGAAAGTCCTCGGGTGGTTTTGAGCGAGGCAGCCATGACCGCAGATCGTGTCAATCAAAAAAATCACAAACTGCTGTTTTTGGAAGCAAATTTTCCACAAAGGGCAGTAACCAAAAATCTACTCAGCCTTTTATCGGGCGGGTGTCAAGGGATACAGCCTTGAGGGTCCTACAGGTCGTTCCTCTGGCAGCTGTCCGGTTGCTATGGAGCTGATCACACACAGGAAGAGCAATGCACAAGGAGAGAGATGGGACCTTCCACTTAATTGTTGTTTGTTGCTGCTGTTTCCCCGGGTTTAATCTATTCCCTGGCTGCTGTTTGAAGCATCTCATCTACTGAGATGTCTTTGTCTCTTGTCTTGGATGATACATTTCTCTAATTATCCTCCGAACAATGAGTCTCAGACACTCCATTTCAGCTATGCAACAAAATTATACCCTTTTTACTATTGTCACCGCTGTCACCCGGAAGAGATGTACCAGATGTGCAACATGATTCACCGTGTGTGTTTCTACCGCATCAGTCTTTTATGTCCCTTGTATAGTTTTATATCTGTGTCCTTGTCTATCTTCAGAGTTTTATCTTTGCGGCCACAGGAGACTCTCATAATTCACACGGCTATTTTTCACTTGACGTGAAAGTTGTTTTATGTTGGGAGTGTTTCATGGTCCACGTTAATATCAAAACCTTTTCCAACACAAAGTCATTAAATAAGGAAATCAATGCAGGTAAGACAGTACGTAAAGCTGTTTAATAAGACAAATGCAAAGTAACAAATCTTCCAATACTGCACACAATGTATACTGGTCTTAAATGAAAATACATATTTTGTTTAACACAAAATAGGGATGCACCGATCCGACTTCTGAAGTCTTGATACCGATACCTGGGCTTTGGTTATTGGCCAATACCACCAATGTTTAAATAATGAGCTGTATGTCTCACTGGGTGGAACTTAAACTGACACAAATTAGACCACCGACCCCGATTTGATAAGATGTTGTCGCACGGACCCCCATCTGATAGGATTTGGTTTTTAGATGTTTTATGACAGAAAGTGAACACATTCGGTCATTGTGTTACTTATTGTGAAAATAAATGATTCCCCTTTTTGCTGGGGGCCCCCTGGAACCATCTCAAGGACCCCTTGGGGTCCCCGGACCTCATTTTCAAAACCAATGGATTAGATCACCAAGAGAGAAAGAAGAACAGGTGGCCTAACAATTAACCTAATGCTTAAGATCGATATATTCTTGGAAGTGTTGTCTGCCTAACTGAGGAGGAAACCGGCTCTGGCTTGAGCCGGAGAGGGAGGATAAACGATGTGGCGCCCTAGAATAATGGCAGGCAGCAAACAAGAAATGCAGTGTGAAAAAAAACCGTGTGATGTATTTCTGTCTGTGCACAAAAGAGAGCATGTCTAATTTGTTGAAATTATAATTTTTCCGTGTGGTGTCATTTAATCTGCTAGCATTTTGTGAGGTTACATTTCAATTCCAAAGTCCTTGGCAACAGCACAGCAGGCAATGTGCTGATAAGCCTGTTTTGAATTGAGATTTCACACAGTGGGATTGAGCTAGAGAGAGAGAGAGAGAGAGAGAGAGAGAGAGAGAGAGCGAGAGAGAGAGAGAGAGAGAGAGAGAGAGAGGGTGGGTAGGTGTGCATGCATGTGCCTAGAAATGAAATCATGAAATCAAGCATAGATAGAACAAGGTCGAGGAGATTAATATAAGATTATTAACATGGTAGAAACAAGGGCAGGGAGAGATAGAGGGAGGCATACAGAAGAGGAGGAGGAGGAGGAGGAGGAGGAGGCGGTCCTTCTGCCAACTCCAGCCTATCAGACGGAGCAAGGCGGTGCTCAGCAGTCAGGAAGGAGGGAGCAGAGCAGCAGCAGACACAGAGGAGAAAAAACAGAGCATGTTAGAGCAGCAGGGAGAGGTGTGAAGGTAGAGATAGGTAGACTGAGAGATGCAGTGCCACAGAGTGAAGGTCTACGAGGCTGTCAGTAGCGCAACTCTTCATCCTCTCGTCAGGGACCACGATGTGTTATGGAGCTACGATGCACAGATTTACTGCAGATGCAGCGAATGCAGATAGAAGTTCACCTTGAGCTGGAGTCCAACAGTGCCACTCTGGACCTCTGGGATTACAAGAAGGGCTCGTTGATCCCAAGACCGAGATGAACAGAGGTTTAATCGGATCTCACAACCTGCCAAACCAAGAGTGGCTACAGAATCTTTAACTTTTGGATCACTGGTCCAGACATCCACCAGAACGTCTGACGGAGAGGCTCTGAACATACAGTGCAGGGCCTGAAAATCAAACAGGTACTTGCTTTGCCAGAAACCTGACAGCTGTCTCCAAAACCAGACAGCATACAGAACCAAGACTGTGACATCTAAAGCTCACACTGGAACCCCGGAAAGCCACGACCAAGCAGGTCCTCCAGCCCAGGGACCCTGGAGCCGGCCTGACCTTGGACCGTCTGTCACCTGAACCCCTCGTGGCACCGGCAGAGACGTCCGGCATGTCTCAGACCGGAGGACGGTTCCACAGCAAGAAGGCTGGCATCCGAGCCGCCGTGATCCTGATCGGACTCCTGCACAAGTCTCGCAAAGCCAAAGAGAGGGAGAGGGAGAGAGAAAGAGAGAAAGAGGAGAGCGAAGGGTGGGTGAAGTTTGTCCCATTGTGTCTTCTGATGAGTCAGGCATGCTGGGTAGAAAAGCAGAGAGTCTGCAGTTTAATGTGCAAAAAACTTTATGTGCTTGTAATGTCTTTGATATTTTAAGGGCATGGGGCACTTTGTGTTCTTTACGGTTCAATAAATGTGCATGTGCAGTTTTAAAATAGTTCCTTGTTTTATTAGAGCGTGCGTGTCTGTGGCAGTGGAAATGACAGCCAGGAAAGAGAGAGAAAGCTATTGAGGATTGTAGGTGAATAGCGGTTTGTTCCGAGTGCTTTTGAAGAGCAAACAAGAGGGACTGAGCGGGCAGAAGAAGAGCTGTGGTGTGGAGAGCGAGGAACATGGGGAAAACGAATGAAGTGTTAAAAGAGAGCGATACAAAGGTCACCCACTTATCTATTTGTGTCTTTCTATGTCCGCTTCCGAACAGTTTTTGCTGTACACACAAGCACCAATGGACACTTGTTGATACCATGTAATGCTGATGAAACTGTGGCATCACTTTAGCACGAGAGCAGTGTGAACAAAGGTTTGTAAGGTTGGTGAACTGGTCTGAGATTTGAAAAGGTGAGCTGCAAACTAGAGATAAGAAGACAGTATATGTTTTACTGCACACAACCCTGCTGAAAAAAACCCCCGCAGTAAATATGGATTTTTAAGCAGGCTTTGAAATGAATTTATTATGGACGATGAAGGCAAAGTAGAAAGAGTTAAAAAGTGTCTGGCAATCTCTTGAGGACCTTCAGACGGGGTTTCTATAATGACTGTCTTCCTGATTGTGCCTTCAGGAAGACAGTCGATGCCTTGCTTCTTCAGAAATTGCCACTCCAAATGCACCTGTAAGGGGATTTTCATTGCATGCTGTGTTGTGTCCAGATTGTCCTACTGCCAATACTACCTCAGACGAGTGCATGTCAATATGACCCCTGGGAAAATCCCACCTGGTAACAAACAGTGTATGAGGTCAGCAGGGTCGAGACCGCCAACTCTTCCCTTCCACTAAGCCTCCCTCAGGGGTGGACCTGTTTTGGCCGAGCTAACATTAGCAGCAATGCACATACAGTTAAATTGGAATCTGAGCAGAAGGCTGAGTTTGACTTTTTGTCATTATTGTGGTGTGGGATGCATACAGTGTGGTCTGGGTTAGGTGTGTGTGTGTATGCGTGCGTCTGTATGAGTTTGTGTGAACATCTGATATGCAGCACTGAATGCACTTTGCTACTCTGTTCTAATAGCCTGGACCAAAATAGGCTACATTGAAATAGAGTGTAACTCACTTTGCAAATGCTGATAAGTTTCTCTGACCTCTGGGTGTTTGTGTGTGCGCGTGTGTGTGTGTATGTGTAGTATTTCCGATAGTGTAAAAGTAACCCCTGGCGGCAAAGCTGGATTAAGCGACCACACAAACCGGGCAACTGCCCCAGACCTCCTGGGGCCCTGCAGGTTCATTGTGCGACGGCTGGTTTGCGGTGATTTGATTATTTGTCAACTGAAATGATAAAGACCTGCAATATTACCTAATCCTGAAGTCTTGGTTTGTATTAGGAACCATGGTTCATAATACGCTTACATTGTGTATATTGTGCCTTTAATTGAACTAATTGACACAGTGCAATCTGCAGCTTAGTGATTTTCCATCGTTCAATAAGTGGTTGGTTCCTAAGCCTGTGGGCAAAATATGTACTAGATGGCAACATGGTACACACACAGCGAGTGAGAGGAAAGGGGGTAGTCAGACGGGGACCCCACACTTTTTTGTGTGCCCCAGGGCCCTCTAGTTGATTAACCCAGCCATGTCTGGAGGCTACGACGTCTGTTAATGCAACAGTACAGCATTGTCACACAGATGTACACAAATACACACTTTATTTGCATGTTTTTCACGTGCGTGCTATGTGATTAATGGTTTTGATTATGCGTGTTGTCATGTGAAATGGCAACAGTACAATCATGTCTGGTGAATTGCAAACATTTTTAAGGTGTCTTGGTCCAAGTGGTAGTTGTTATGTGCTTGATTGCAGTCTTTTCAAACTAACTGTTAGACCACCCATTGTGGCAAGGTGTTTCATGTCCTTAAAGCAGGCTTACTCTAACAATGAATACAAGGAGAAGTGAATTACAAAATAACAACAACATAATGATAGGGAACACTTTGTATAGAATGCTATAGAAAAACGTGTTTTATTGGGATTTTTTCACAACCTGACTTTGTAAAATGTAATTTTCGGTCTTTGTCCACATTTTTCCGCTCTACCACAAATATACACAACATACACACAATATTCAAACCTACAGGAATGCAATCTTTCTCCTTGCCTGTATCTTCTGTGTATTCCTCTCCTCACTTTTAATCTCTGTGCTGATAGAGCCATAATGTACATGCGCCCTCTATTAAGTTGAACCGCATGAGGTCTGCTGTTGGTATCTGAATGTTTATATTACTCTCCATGCATTAATGTCCTCCATAGTCCATTTATCTCCAGCTGCAGACCTGTTTTGTTTGTGTGTGTGCTTGTGTACGAGATGTTTGTCCCATAGTGTGTGTAGCTATGCACGAGTTGTGTTTTGGCAGTTCTTATACAACAAGGGCCGAAGTGGTTATGGCTGCATTTCCCTCTTGGTTTGTGGTGTTGTGGTGCAGTGGTTGTGGTGGAAGATTGTGTACCTGTGTGTGTAAGAGGAGACAGACTCATATATGATGCCAGTGTGTTTTTGAGACCTAATCTATAATCCCAGCATGGCGCTTTCTGTTCACACACTGTGTGTTGCCCCCGTTTAAGATTAAAAGCTTTTCATATCACAATTCACCATCTAACAACATGGCTTGCTATGTTGCATGTATTTTGAGTAGCCATGAGACACAATAAACTCTTTTTTAAATGGTAAAAAATGCCTGTAGTCTGACTCTGACACTGACTGTGCTTCTTTATTAGCATTTCAGTCATTTGGGTTTTGTTTTTCAGCTGTTGAAGACTCAACGAAACCCTTTTAAAGGGAAATACCTCTGAGTGCCACCTTTTCTGATGAGAAGTTTCATGTACAGTTCACTTCAGTATCGGATATCAAGGACTTAAATGATTCAGACCACCAAATATCTCACACAGCTGCTTGCTCTTAAGTAGTTCCACCAGCAAAATATTTTAGGAAAGATCCTTGATTTTAACATAAGAGAATGGTTTTCACTTTTTTTGCATTTATACACTTCAATCTAAGTTTAGTTTAGTTTAGTTTAGTTTGGCTGCTGCCATCTGTCAGTTAGCTTAGCTTAGCTTAGCTTAGCTTAGCTTAGCACAAAGACTGAGAACACCTCGCCTGACTTTTTTGTACATATTCAATTGACAAGATATGTTAATTGATAGAGGTGTGTAGCAGCTGTTTCCAGTCCTTATGCTAAGCTAAGCTAACTGGCTGCTGGCTCCAGCTTCATCAGACATGAGAGTCGTATCAATCCTCAACGGGAATAAGTATTTGCCAAAATGTCAAACTATTCCTTAACTGACAAAACCCAAACCACAAATACATTCAAATGGCCACCATTTCGATCCCAGTCTTTTTCAGGTAAAAATTAAATAACTACAATAAAAGCTCCATCATGAATAAATCAATCCCAATAGCGTTGCACCTACATGTGATGAACTGTTCCTTTAACCATCATGTCTCAGTGACTGTTAACAGTCTCCCTTTGAATCAAATCCCTATTTGGATCCATACAAGGTCTTCCTCACCTTATATATTTATTATTATTAAGAACACCTGTCAAAATAATTATGAGACCAGACGCATAATAAAATGCGCGGATGATTCGGTTGTTAGTCAGCCTACACGGATGGGGTGGAATAAGATCACCGGCCTGTGGAGGAGGACTCTGTGTAATGGCTTGGCAGGTCTCTCATCCTGCTTAATGTAGCAAAAACTAAGGACATGTGTATTGATTTTAGAAAGTCGTCCTTCGCTGCTAAAATGCCTGTTATGAAGGGAGAGCAAATCGAGATGGTGGACCAAGACAAATATTTGTGGCACAGTTCTGCACAATAAACTGTTGAGATCAGTTGAGATGCTCAAAAACTGACGCAGAATCTTTTATGAAAATGAGCTCTTCAAAATGCTTTTCTGCTGTGATGATGTTTAACCTTCTTTATCTTTTTTACTGTTGTCTGACATGGACATCACAGACAGGAAGAACAAGAGACAGCTTATAGATTGTCCTACAGAGAGTTTGAGCTCTTGACTTCAGGTCACTGAAAGAAAAATGCCTGAATGTTGTCTTTGAGTGGACGACTATTGATATTCTGAACATGGAAAACTGTATGCACATTAATAGCTGGCCTCTTTCCTCAACTGAGATGTTGCATTTATCCACATTTGTGCTTCATGCAACCTCAAATCTCATATTGTCTTAGTTTTCTCATCTCTCGTCGTGGTTTTAATCATTTTGTTATGGTCTCACGGTTTCGTGTGATTGTCCCAGTTGTCTGGTTTATTTTGTTTTGGTGTTTCAAACCCTGCATGCAAATCATATTTCCCTTTGGAGTAGATAGATTGATTTGATTTGACAGTTATGCAAGTATCTCAGCAGTTGCAGTCCCTGAAGAGAAACATCTCATCAAACACTAGTCAGTGGTCTATTAAATATCTGTTTGAGGGTCCTTAATACGGAGAAGGAGTGGTGGAGCTTCTGCAGGGCATAACAACAGGAGCCGTTTTCACAACCATCATGAAATCACTCCCAGAGAGCTCCTAACTCTGCCTGAGGAATACTACCAAGGGGCTCTAGCTTGAGGTTCATTTAGGAAACTTGTCAGAGCAATTCTGAGCAAGGAAGGGACAGAAATGTTAGCGAGGAGGTGTGGTTGCTGTGATGCATTCTTTTAAATTGGTGTGATTAGTTGGTTCTCTTGTCTCTTTCCAGACATGGTGGTTTTTACCTTAAGAGCTATCTCAAGGGCTGAGCTGCTTTGTGAATAAGTTTTATCTTTACAAAGATCGAGTCTTAAGTGTCTTCGAATTTTGGAGGAGCACCTCTTTGTACGAAGAATCTGTCATGGATACATTCCCAGAAATTCAAATGGTCACAAATTGAGTGCTGTCTCCCTTTGAATAGCATGGTCTGTTCAAACAAACATGCAATCTAATGGCGAAGCTCCTCTCTGTTAAATTGACCAGCTCGGGATTAAAGCCTCAAATACGCCATCCAGTTGGACTAATGGAGTTTCTGTTAGTGTGTCCTGCAGTAGCCATGTGGTTATTGAAACGTTTGGGGCTGACCAGCTGAGAAAATAAACCACACTAGCAGCTGGTGGCAGCTCAAACCCATTCCTCCGACACACGGAGTCATCTGTGACACTGCAGCCAGCCAGGCAGCCGTCCAGAAGAGGGAAATGACCCACACCCATGCACACGATTCAAAGAATCTCTGCTGGTTCCACTTCTGCTGTGTGACTGCACATTGATCCAATCTAATTTATTAACAAATAGGCAATGTCAAACTGGCTTAAGCAAAGTACAGATGAACAGCTGGTGGCATTGTGGCTGTAACTGACCACTAGCTTCTGTTGCTGCTGCTGTGAAGCTTTCTGTTCTTATTCGTAGTCATTTTTGAAGTGTCTTTGTTTTCAGACGGAGGCAGACAAAGCAGGCTTTTCATTTGTAATCTGCGAAATGACAACTGTACACGACTGGCAGATTCTATTAGTTGTTGCTTTAGCTAATCAAGCAAACAAGACTTGGTTTAAAAAAACGCTTTCTGACTTTTGAATGTTTCCATGTTAAAACGAGAATCCTTTAAAAGGGGTCTTAAACATCTACCTGATGGCTGCATACATGATATCATGCCTGAACACTGAGGCTAAAGCTGGATGTCACATGTAAATAAATAAACAGTGTTGTTCTTTAAATGCAATGTAGCTAGTTAGCCCTAAAATATTATATGATATATGATATTTTTCATCATTTCTAGTTTCTGATATAACCCTATTTGGCTGCTTAGCTGGGGCATACTTCAACAAGCAAGTCGGAGAGATGCATTCTTTATGGTATGACTCAAACTGTGTTTTCTCACTTTTAAAATATCAAGAAAAAAGGCTCTTAGGATAAGGACAACCCCATGTGCTTGACAAACGTAATGCTATCTCAGATAATGTGCTCGGCTGGGGTTGCTGGAGTGTAAAATATGATGTTAACTAATGAAGTGCTCCCCAACCTTGGAGGTAACAGGGTAAGCCAGCATGTTAAATACTTAAAATATGCTGTTTGAAACTCATTAAATATAAAGTATCACTCTCATTACAGCCACTGCACACTCCTTCAACATGTTGAGACAGACCTGTTGTGTCCGGTTAGGGAAGCAGTGATTGGACAATCTGGGTTTATGAAGAGGGGCTCAGCCTCCCAGTGCATCTCACACAAGTCTTTCATTTTCTTTCAATTTTCTTTAATCCTTCTGCACTCTGCAGAAACAATCTTCTTAGCAGGTAATCATGTTTCCCCAAATGTTCTTTGTTGTTGTTTTTATAGGGAAGCAGATGTAAGATTCCGAACATTTTCTCTTGGAGAGAAAACCTCATGAGGCAGAGCTGATGATTTAAAAGTGCAAAGTCTTTCCTGTTGCTTTTCTTGACCACCTTACACAGTTTTTCCTTGTCCTGTCCCTCCTCTGGCTGTCGAGCCCTCCTCCTCCGTTTGTTAAACACAACCGCTTTTTATTCACTGACTCACTTGTATTTCCATTCCCCCGTCTCCCCCTCTGTTTTTCCTCTCTACCCTCAATTACTCCCTCGTTTTAAACTCCCTCCTGTTCCTCAAGTGAGTTTCACTCCTTTTGTGATTGGCAGCTGCGAGGGGACCAGTATAGTTTCTCACACACACACACAAACATGCACACATTTTAACTCACATGTGTCTGTGCTGTCTGTTTGTACAAATACGTGTGTGACAGTCAGCCTTGTCTTTGGGTGTAATGGATGAGATTGTATTGTCTCTAACAAGTGCCCAGAGACCCACCCAAGATGGCCCTATTTATCCAGCTCTGCACAGGGGATTGAGAGTGCTATTTTTGGTCTGCAAAGATTCATTTATTCTCTCTCTATCTCTCTCTCTCTCTCTCTTTATACCTTGCTCTGCTGCCTTCTCTCCTTCAGCAATCTGCCTGACATTCATTCATTGTGCGCCTCACCCTCTCTGTCTTCATATCCCGGAACCTTTTTCTTCAGAACCTTTCTGCTCGTGTGGTTATCAGTGGTGGAGATGGTTGAGAAGAGAAGTATTCAATGTCACCTTAGAGACACTTAACTCTATTTTCCCCCCTGACTCAAGCCGGTGAGATTGGGCAGTGATAAAAAGGAACCGGATCCCAGAAAATGAATAGGATTAGATAGGATTTATGGCGTATCCTGTGATATGATAGAGAGCTGGGATGCCAGGCAACTATGTCTGTCACTGCGATGTAGTACTGGGCCAAAGGAGAATATTTTTCCAATCCCTCAAATATATATTTTAAGTTCTTGTTTTTTACTACTGTCTTCAGGTGAAGCAAAGATGCATAATTATCTTTTGACATGCACAAACACTGGCAGATTTATTAGCGTTTGCAAAGAGCAAACAGTGACAGAGAGAGTGGTGCATCTTCCCAAGGAACACCTTTGAATAACATCCAGGAGATGTGCATGTGCGGACCAGATATTCTGAAAACAAAGTAATTGAAAAGAGAACGTACGTGACACCTCTTCCAACGTTGAACCCAAACACAATTACATTTCTTTCAGTGAGGTGTTTTTCTACATTTTGTTAATTACATTTATCTGTTATTCAGGTGTTTAGTGGGTCAGAAGGCTCCATGTTTATGCAACTACTAATGCATTATAGTCACCTACTAGTAAATTGACTGTCATCCTTGAGGAGCTATCCAAAGAAGGTGTGATTAACTGCACAAAGCACAGCCGTAGACAAAGAAACAAACACTATTCATTCTGTGGCCTTTATCTGTGTCTCCCAGCTGTTGGTAGATACGTTCAGGTAAATGTCTATCAGAGGCCTCTTGGCACCATTTGCGCAGCGAGGCACAAAACAACACTGACATTTCAAAGGTAAAAGCTGCAGTACGTAACCTTTCATGGAGGGTTTTCTCTTTGTGTAGGAATGTAAATCCAGTGTCAAAGATGCAGTGTGTATGTGTCGGAGAAGCTGGTCATTTAGCCCGCTTGTCAGTGTTTAAGTCAATAAATTGGCTGCAATAGCTGTTATGTTAAATGTTACAGTGAACCATCAGAGTACCATGCAGGGTAACAAACTTACAGCAGAATAACTAACCTTGTTTCTTTGGGAGGAACAACATGACACACACACTTATACTTTCCTTGGGTGGGACTGTGTGTGCCTGGAGAGGGCGAGCCCTTCACTGGTGTCGGTTTAGTCTGACACTTGAATTAATTACAGAAATAATTGAGCGGGGAGAGGAGAGGAGTGTCTGTATTGACTGGGCCGATTGGGGCACTGACTTACTCAGAGGTGACAAGAAGTATATATGCTAACATCAGAGTATCTTACAGTTTCTTTAGTTCCTGTGTTGAAAATGTAATTTAAAAGAAAGAATAATGATTAACTGCTTCCTTTTCTTTCTGCTCACCAGCTCTGTAGTTGAAGGACTATCCGTTTTTTGTACAAATATAATTCATTTTTCTAAAAGTAGCAATGTCTCTCCAAGAGACGCGCTGCTCCTCTCCTCTGTTCCTCTACCTCTTATTGATAATGAGTGTTTCAGGTTGTCTGGCTGGACAGTCTCATCTCCTGTCTGCTGTCATCTTTGTATCTATTCATATCACAGAGAGAGAGAGAGAGAGAGAGAGAGAGAGAGAGGGTGAGGCCTGGTGTTCCCACAGGAAACAGCCGGTGACTTGGAGTGCAGTTGCCTCCTAATTATTTCTCCCCTGACCTCTCCGCATATCTGCACATATCTGAGATGACTGTACTCCCCTGTTGGGCAGCTGACTGACTCAGACATCCATTTCTTACCCCTATATGTGGAGCAGACTTTGTAACAAGGATAGGCTTACAGATAGAAGATCGTACGGGGAGAAATAGAGGAAGGGCGTGAGACAAAGTGATTGAAATTGCTGTCTAAAGGGCATTAAGAGATGTGATGTACTTTACAATGTAACAGATGATCTTAAGTTAAAGTTTTGCTAAATAAAGCCCCAAAACAAGACTTGGACTTTGTCCAAAGATTTACTAATTCACTACTCCTCAATAGACTGTCTATAGTTTACTCTTTAGTAAACAGTACATTAAGTCCTCTATGTTGTGTGTCATTTTAGATACTTGTACTTAATTATTTGTATTCATTTCCATTTCCACATATAGTTTTTTAAGAGTATAGCCCTTGAATGTTTTTAGTTTTGTGATGAACGGTATGTTTGTGTGTATGGTGAGCGGTTGCATTGCCGGTACAGGAACAAATAAAGTTCTACTGAATCAAATTGGATTGAAGATTTCAGACTCTTACTATTCATCATCATTCAGCGTCATCACAATAGGCTGTACATAAGAAGTGGACGTAGTCACTGTGACGTCATCCTTGAGTTCGAAAGAAAATAGCTGGATAAGACATTTTTAGGCCACTGAAAAAAGGAAACAAATAACTTTCCAGTTCTGAATAGTGAAACCAATGCGGAAGTGTCGTATACTTGCATTCTATCTATTAGACAGCAGAGGGCAGCTCCTCTGGTTGCAAAAAGAAGTCTGATTGTCTACTTATATGCAGCCTTTGAGAGTGGCACAAGGGTCATCTATAAAATCAGAGTCATGAGAATGCCATTATGTGTTTGGTCATTAAACATCGTCTCGATGATTGATTGATTGATTGATTGAAAGTTTAGCGATCACCAAAGTTAGCACAACTGAGGGGAGCAGGAATGTCTGTACTGAAATGTATGGCAATCCATCCAATAGTTCTCTTGTTTATGAGTCAATATACGGCCTTCATTAGTCCCACTTATATCTTCTGTAAGACGCGTTCACACTCGGTAACTTAATTAGCGTTGGTTATATAAAGCAACAGGCATCACCTTTCCTCCATGCCTGTCATGTCACATATGTAATGTCGCGGAGGATCTTGCTGTGCGACGTGGTTTTTTTATTGAGTCTACTTTAATATACATCTGGATTGACGGGTCCTTCCATCCATGCGCTCCATCTCTACACGGCCCTCATCTTTCTCCCCTTTCTCTGTCTCCAATTACTGTTGTATTAACTCCATTAGAGAAACCATCAGTTGTGTAATTGACCAATTGGCATGAGGATCAGGCTCCTTATCAAGTTTCGTAACAAATATTAAACCCAACTGGAAACCGGAGTGCGGCAGCAAGGCCCCCAGGGAGAGGACTCATATCCGATACCCACAGTTCACCCTCTGCTGTCTGTCTGTCTCCGTTCTCTGTTCGTTATTTCCATCCTCTCTGCACCCACCATCACCCTGATTTCCTGTTTTCATCCCCTTATCTCCTCTTCCTGTGATCTGTCAGTTATGTGGGGATGTGTGGAGGTATTGTCCCCCCTCACACACTCTTTCCCTCTCTGCGTCCCGGCCTTTTGCCTGATGTCTTGCTGTCCTAATCTTATCTCAAGGGTGTGATCAATACATGAAAGAACGGGGATGTATTGCCATCTCCCCCTCTATCTGCGTCTGTCTCTCTCTCTCTCACACACACACAAACACACACACACATGCATTACTGGCATCATTAGATAAACATGATGAATGTCTAGATGTAATTACTGTTGAATCAATGATAATTAGCTGCAGCCAAATGCAAGCAGGATTACAGACATGCTGGAGAAAGGCACATGTTGTACTAGTTTGGATGCTAATGTGGAGCACGATCTGCCCTATTTTTTGCCTTGCAGATTTACAACCACTTAATCTTAGCTCGAGGTGACAGAGGTTTGACTTAAGTTACACTTCATTCCTTCACTCTGTGAAATGTATCCAACAACAGCAGTTTTCCTCAAATCCTTTAAAGAGCATGTTTATTGTTGTGGATTAATGCATTTTTCAGAGGTGAACTTCCCTGTTCTTGGCAGAGCGCCTAGCCAGAAAAGGGTCACACAAACCAACACAGCTGCTGCATGTTCCCCGCAGCCAGTATTTACTGTAATTGTGTGGCAAACGCTGCACTTTGTCTCGCTGGGAAATGTCGCGCCACGCATCGCTTCGGAGCCAGAGGTTTTGAACGCAATTGGAACCTTGTGATTTCATTTCACAGCAGGAGTGCTTATTTCCACGATGCCAACATCGAATGTATCAACAGAACAGAACTGATGAAAACATTGAATCCATTAAGTCAGAGCTCAAATTGAGCACACAGAGCACCTCTTGAAGCAAGAAAGCCTATCTCTCTCTGTGTTATCGTGCTTTGTATCCATCTCTCATTTTTCGTGCCCCCATTGGTTCCACTTTCAGTCAGCCCTTGGTCTTTTTTCCTGTTTCCTGTTTAATGTCAGCTGCACTATAAAAAAAAAGTGACGACTCCTTTCCTAATCCAATCAAAGACGGTTGCCAGGAAAGACATATATCCTTGCTCGACACAATTAAGTAAAAAAAAATATAGAAGTTCTCGTTTTGTATGAAAATATCGAATAAAATGAAGTAACATCAATAAAGAGAACCATAACCGGTAAACCATTTGAATTTTGGTTCACATTATACACATTTGAGAAAGGACACCTAAGTAAGAAGCACACTACTTCCTACGTTTTCTGTCAATATTGGTATTGGATGTAAATTGTGAGGTGCTGAATAAACATATTTCCTCAGGACAGTGGGCTGTCATTTGATGATGCTATTAAAAGCCCCCTCTTTAATAAAGTGCCTTGAGTGCACATCTAATCCTCTTTCTACTGTTCCCTCTTCTGACTCACTTTCCCCATGACCTGTTCTTCCTAAATTGTTTCTTTGCTTCATGCCTCCTGCTGTCCCAGTATGTGAGTTCACTCCCTCCCTCCCTCCCTACCTGGGTGGGAGTCAGTAACTGTGACGTAGCTGTTGTTTCGTCGCTACAGAGACAGTCCAGGCTGCAAGGACAGCAGCTCCTCGTCTTTCCCTCTTTCTCTCGCCGACGCACGCACAATCCCTCTAACGGCATCGCTCTGTGTGCAGGTGTGAGGCGTGAGTGAGTGTGCAACACAGAAAGATAGGTGTCCTCCAAAACAGGTCATCTGTAGAGGCACAGAGCAGGGATCTGCCCCAAGGACAGCGGTCTTAACCAGCTTTTCATTTTCACAAGTCAGCGGTGGAAAACACACAGTGTCCCACTTACCTCAGGCTGAAGAGAACAATGTCCAGCTAAAACCATGTTTTATTTTTCTACTTTGTAAACCCTCCTAGTCTGTCCTGGCTCATTCAAACACTGCTCATACTTGGCTAGCTTGTACTAGCATGCATTAAACACACAGAGGGACACAGTGGTGCGTTGTGTGAAAGCTGTTCCTGTGGAAAGAGCTGGTCAATATCGGTCAATGTCGGGCTTTTCCATAGGTTTGAAGAGGAATTAGGGCTCGGCCTGAAGTGACTAAGTGAGACTCTGGTGTGCTTTCTTTGGCCGTCTTGGAGCCTCCGGTAAATATTGACAGGCTATGACAGTCTCCAAAGACTCCAAAGAGTGTTAAATTCAATGGAGGGTCGGGGTAGAAACTGGTTTTTACCTCCTCTCATTTTTTTGTATAACTGTGAATGAGAGTTTTTGTTCTCACCACTTGACACGGCTACGTGAGAGGATGGAGAACGAGCCACTGTGGTTCCAGCTCATGAAAGGAAATAACGGGCATATTCATTTCACATAAACTAAAACTCATTTTCGCCTTCCCTCCACTAAATCTGAAGTGATACAGCCTTCCACACTGGTAGAAATACAGCTTTTGGAGTGGACATGTGCATTCAATGTGTTGGGTCTAATGGATTTAGGCTATAAGATATAAAACCTGATATAGGCTCCCATTGCTCAGTATTAAAATAAGAATTTCACTATATACATTAAGTTAAGGCTCGCACATAATATGGTTATGTAATGAGATACAGGCTTTATACAACTACCAATTCACATCCAATGCGTTTAGGTTGGTAGATATAATGTGGTTTTGAGTGCTTTCTGCAGCTCCAAAGATGGGTTAGAGAGGGTTTAGTACATCTGTGCTCTTTTGTCCCTCTTTATTTCTTTGTAAACCCTCTTGATGTTGATCATGCACGAGAGGTGTCCATCACCACCACAAGTATCCCATCTGAAAATGTTCCAATAACAAACCACTGGATTTGATTCAAATACACCAGCTTTCTGTGGTTGAGCCAATCTCTTGGCTGTCTCCCAGTGATTAATCAACCTTTCACATCTGGGACCATTAATGTGCAATCATGCTTCTGAGTTCGCTGCAGAGAGGGTAAAAGCACAAGAGAGGAGAAGAGGCTTCAAGCACCAAAGGACTTCTCTTAAAGTATCCTTGGCAGCCCCTGGGACTCCAGAGGGCAAATGAAAACAGCAGAGAGCCATCTGACACTTCACCACCTATTTCCAACAGGCTTTCTGGCTTTCTGCTACAATAAAAGTTATTCTTAATGGAATAGGCTCGATAATGTAGCACTCATGCGTTTCTCAATTGTGTCTCGTGATTCAATGTACTTTTTGGGGTTTTAAAGAGTTACAACGCAGGATTCGTGTTTGTCTCAGACAAAACTTGTGAGCAGAATAAATTCATTGTTGGTTTTAGTTTCTTCAGAGGAATTATACTAAATAGTGTAATTCTTAAATGTGCCTAATTTTTCCTTAATTTGCTCAATGTATTTAAGTTACTCAAAAGGAAGACATGTGACACATGGCAAATGAATTTCTTTGAAAATGAGATTGCAGTTAATCGCTAATGGCGAGTGACCAGCAAGCCATAAATAAGTTTAGGGGTAATCAGAGGGGAAATAATGCTCTAGGATGTCCTTAACCCCCAAAATTAAAGGAAGGGACAGTTCATCAGCCTCCTAATGAAATGTTGAAGTGTAATTTGACATTGAAAATGAGGACCGGTGACCTTTTATAAAATCTGGAGCATTTTCTTAATCCTCATTTTGACCTCCTCTCTCCAGGAAACAGGAGCTGCTGAACATTTCCAACGTCCCGCTGGGAGAATGTCCCCCCTCACCGCCCCGCACTGCGCCGCCCAACATGAAGGTAGGAAACACACACACGTGAATGTGCACGCATTATGTTGTGACGTACCTGTGTACACACACACACATTTTTAGATAGATATTGATTTACAGACATTGTATGCCCTTTAGGCCTATTAGAAAATCTATTGATTGTGATTAGCCTCATTGAGAAATCCTTTTAGTAAGCAAAGCGTTTCAGAGATGATGACGAAGGTTAACATGACACATCACTGCATGTGAAGGAAAGTACGATTTTTACAGGTTTGTCTTAAGCCTGTGTGAGTTATAGCGAAGGTTACGGTATTGTAATCCTAGTTCTATAAGCCCGGGCTGAGCCCTCTGCTCTCACGCCGCTTGCTAAAGACGGTGTCTGATAGCTTAGTAGCAGTGTGTGCTACCTTATATACCTTTGGGCGTGCACATATTCGGGTTGACAAATCCTGATTGGCCACCAAGGCTGCTGCATATTTTCAGTTGGTTAATGCGTGCTCGTGAATAGAGAGGGGGAGTACAACCCATGGAGTCCAGTGGGGGGGCTCCGTCTGTGATTATAGAACTAGGGGTTACAATACCGTAACCTTCGTTCATGACCAATTCCAGTAGGAAACAGTTGGAAGCTTTATTCTCAGTTGCTATCTTGACCACAAATTGTGAAGTTCAATCAAACGGTGTCATCAAATGAAACTTGGGCCAAAGCTGTGACTCGGCAAATTGAAAAAAATATCGGAGCAAAGCCAAAACGGAACCTGAATACAAATTAAATCCATCAGACTGTAGAGGATCATTGCTCTCAGGTATTGTCACACTGATCCATGTGCTAGTGACATTATAGTGCTGCATATTTAGAGAAAGCTTTTTATTTATATGCGATTGTGAGGTGTTGATGTATGTGTGATATCCATTACTCACACTGCATTACACTTGTTCCACGGCTGAAATATTTTCGATTTTTCATCGAGCATGATAAATCAGAGGAAACATTTTGCATCAGCAAGGTGATATACATGAAATGGATGGCGGCTCCTGCAGGAGGGAGACACTTTCTGCAGTATGTGTCACCTTGAACTAAGCCATCATTATTGAATCCGCTAACACAGAGCGAGACAGCACAGAAAGGCAAAGTTTTCTCATGGTCAGACAGACTGATTATCTAAAAATGTGGTCAGGTCTAGACAGGAATAAAACACCCTAATATATGACAAAATATATGTGAGAAATATAACTGTGGCGAAATGCAATCTTGATGGTGTGGCTGATTTCTGGTGTACATCAATCGACAACCCACAATTTTGCCGTGAGCTAGAGTGGTCTAATGTTCATGTAATGTGTGGTAAAATATTCATCATCAGTGTCACACTGGTGAAGAAGTTTTGACGCTTATAATTTCCTGTAATCACAGTCCACATCAAATCCATCAAGAGACCACACAACTTCGGCTGCTTTGTTGGTTGAACAAACCATACATGATGTGCAGCCTAAACCTTCAACGCTGGGGTGTGCAACATTAGAGAAACAGGCAAGAGTAAGCTATACTTTAAAAGCATCTAACTGCAAAACCCATGCAAAACTATTTTTCCAATGAAAGCAGCACAAAGCCCCAAAAGTCTAGCAGGAAGGTAGGATACACTCCCCCCCTCCTTCTTTCTCAAAAACATCTGTCCTTCTTCTCAGATTGGTAAGTACATGTTAATAGGTTTAATCATGCCATATTGATATACAACCTAAAACATGTTCAAAAATAGATTCCTAATTTGCTCGCATTTTATTAGCTGGATAATTCACTGCTCTTAAATACAAAATAATTCACATCTGATTGCACGGACTACATGTCGTTGCTACATAAAGATGACTCTCCGTGGAGGACACAGACTGCAGCATGGTAATAGGGCTACATTGTGCACTGCAATTACGACATTTTGTCTTTCCTTTACTCTTTTTTTTTTTTAGTGGTTATGACATAATGAGGAAACATGTACAGTAGACGGGGCTAAATTAGGGTTGGGGGATATATGGGCTAAAGGAAAGTCCTCACAGTTGTCATAATCAAACTCTAATTACAAACAATGTAATGTGTGTGTGTGTGTGTGTGTGTGTGTGTGTGTGTGTGTGTGTGTGTGTGTGTGTGTGTGTGTGTGTGTGTTGCACGCGTTGACACATGCACACTGGAATAACTTGTTCTGTGTTTACATGAGACTCAGTTTGCTGCTTGACTTGACTTTCCTGTTTGAGCTTTCAGCGTCAAAATGCCAAATACACGTTAAAAGTCGAGTGACAGGGAAATAAGTGTAGAAGGGAGTTAAGAATAAGAAATGGCTGAGACATCGTGATTTAGTAGCTAATGCTAAGGTAAGTCTGCATTTTGACTCAAAGAAACAACCAGACACTCTGTTACTGAACGCAAAAGTTAATGTGTTTGGTTTGAAAAAGCTGGCAACGACTGCATCTCTGAAACTTTTACTGTTTTATGTCGTATTTATAGCAGATTTACACCCACATGTGAAGTGTTTCACAACAGTATTTCGTAACCTAGAGACCGGGCCAAAACGGTATTGACTGATGTATCAAATACAGATGTCAGCCAGTGTTCCAGGTATCTGACAGAGCTGTGCTATAAAGATGCTATGAGGGGGTTTTTGGTCTTACTGTACATCTGAGAGCCGTAGAGAGCTGTAGCGCTGTAGAGCTCAGGCTCATCCCTTCATCCACCCGTCACCCTTTTTTGACCCAGAGAAGGAGTTGTGTTGTGGGCAGGAGAGAAGAGTCTGTAGATGTACAGCCCGGTCGTGCTAGGACAACGCTGGCTTTTGGCTGAGGTGCAGGTATTTGGAACAAGGCTGTCTCAAACAGAACTGAACTGCACTCAACTAGAAACAACAAGTGGCTGCTGTGGGTATAATGAGAGGGTACCAGTACTTAACAAATAATTAAGAAAGAAAGAAACTCACACCACCTCAAATCCCCTTGCAAATTTCCGCTTGTTCCCGTTTAATTCCTTTCACTTCGTGTTTTGATAAAGTTAAATTCTGTAACATCCCTTTAATCCCGATGAGACATGCAGGCCACTGCCCCTGTCTGTGACTTATCATCATTGCTGTCAATGAGCAAATGATTGTGTCCATGTCTTTACATGAATACATGTGAATTTCTAGTCATTCAGTCAGGCAGCCGAAATAATCTGCCTGAAGTCTGTGACAGCCAGTGGGTTGCCATGGGAGATAAGAGATGCAGATGTTGTTGCCGGGCGAGATGGAGCTCACAAAAGAGATGGTAAGAAGGAGAAAGGGAGAGAAAAGGTGAAGGAATCAGAATCATAAACGGGACAGATTAGAAATATGATAAATTAGCATAATGAGACACCTCAGATGAAAGAGACAGAAAATACAGACATCTGGGTCCTGTTTTAGATTGACAGCACAGCAGAGAGGACAAATACGTGTCTCGTGTCCTTGCTCTTTTGTCTGGTCACTGCAGGGAATGTACACGATGATTGAACACACCGTTAGCACTGCAGGATCCCACTCAAACAGTGCCAGGACAAGCTGCATCGGTGCGTCTTGTTTTAACTGCCATGGTCAACACTGTGTTAGGACATCTCCATAGAGTCAAAGAAAAAGGGAAAGCTAAGGCTGCAGAGGCTGCCTATTATCAGTACACCTTCCTTCCTCTTGCCGCCCTCATATGATCCCAGCAACTGTTACGCCACGCAGACGTATCTCACAATAACATGTGCTGAGAGCGCACGCTGACTGCCAAAGCTGCTATCTGACAGATATAGACACTTGTGTTTATTGTTGGTCTGGCTGTCTGATGTTGACTCTGTAACTCCAGCTCACAGCGCTGTATCAGCATACAAGACCTTTAACTCGTTAATATTAACTGCTTGACAAGCTTTGTGTGTGTGTGTGTGTGTGTGTGTGTGTGTGTGTGTGGTAATGATAAGTGCAGATTACCATTGTAGGGAATATCATTAGTTTTTATTATAGTCATTTAAACGGCTGTAAAAGACTTTATCAGACTTTCCTGATTAAGCAGCGACAGGTATTGGTAAGGCATTTATTTCCTGGTTGCTCTCGCTTTGTATTTTATGACGCCACAGAGTGTGCAGCACCTACACTTTATAAGTGTGATAGTGCGAGCGTTAGTGTGTGGTATTGGCTGTCAAAGTCATTTAAAGTAGGTTATAGTTGATCTTTTTATCAATGAAAGTGGGTCTTTTTAATTTCTTTCATTGGTTACATCGTGATTCAACAGCAGCCTTCTTTGTGGAAGCCATTTCAAGAGGAAGCACCGCTCTCGTAGATTCTCTACCAGGAATGTTTTTTTGTGGTTTTCTTCCTTTAAAACCAGACTTCTTTTTTTAACAGGATGTTTCATTTGGTGCCATCATTTAATGTCTCTTGTGTGTGTGTGTGTGAGTGCGCACATGTGTTATGCATAGCCCAAACCAACCTGCACACAGTGTACATGTGCTGAAAGTTGGAGCACGAAGACCCAAAGCATGTGGACCATTATCACCGTCACAGTGAGTTGTGATGTGTCGAGGTGGACGCCCTTGAAGACAGAGACATGTGAATGCACTTTAGGATGCATGTGTTTGTGTGTGTGTGTGTTACTTTCTAAGGAAGCGGTTGCTTATCACTGTGCGTGCATATGGGTGTGAGAGACTGGAAGTCTCTGTCCTGCCCTGCCCACTTGACACGGCTAAGTTCATGCTGTGGAGGGAAATCGAAGGCAGTGAGCAAGATCTGCTGCTGCTGGCGCCGATGTTACAGATATAAGACAGTTGGTGTTGCTTTGAGCGTCAAAACACTTGTTTGAAGTGTAAATTAAGAGTCAACTAAAGGGCAACGACTCTGCTTTTGTACTGACTAAATGTGTGTTTGGTGTCAGAAGATGTTGCTGGTGCTCTGAAAGTCAAAGTTCAGCAGTGTTATACCATGTTTTTACATGTTTTTGTAATCTTACTTTGTTTCAGTCTGCAGAGTTCTTCGATATGCTGGAGAGGATGCAGGTATGACATTCTCATTAATTCTTTCCTGTGACTCCAGTTTCTTTCCTCTTATCTCTACCTTATTTCACCACTTCCATTTCTTACTCATGTTTGTGCGATCAAGGGATTCTTGTCCTTGGGTAAAACTAAAACAGAACATGAACATACTGTGAGACGGTGTCTGTCCTCTCTCTTTTTCTTTGTCCACAGCCAGAGTTAACATATACAAGGATGTGACAGACATTGATGTTTCCATCAGTGTAGGTCAGCCCGCTGGGTTCAGTCTGTTGCTCAGATTGGATAATGGGCATGCTGGGGGCAGAGAAGAATAGAGAGATCTGGACTGGCATAACAATTTTCTCCTTCTCTACATGGAATTTATTCAATTCATTGATTTTTTATAAAGTCTCTCTCTCTCTGTATGACTCTTCTTTGTGCTCTCCTTCTGGGGCCCATAAGGGCGCAGGCTTTAAGTGGTCTGACGACAGATGGGGATATAACACGGTAGAGGAGGAGGAGGAGGAGGAGGAAGAAGGTGGAGGAGAAATGAAAGGCAGAGAAGAGGGAACAAGTGGCCAAAGGAAGATACAAAGAGAAGTAGAAGTACTTAGGTCTATTCTGGGGAAATAAGGATTTATGTTTTGTGATGACGTCTCCAAAATGTGTGAATTAGGCAGTACCAGGTAGTCACTGGAAATGTTGAGAATATAATGACCCTTACTGTTATGCAGCTTATACATCCAGCTATGAAGGGACGCAGTCACTGAAAGGAACTACTTACTTTTTTTGCAGCACATCAAACTACCCAAAAACGAAATAGTGATCAAAACCAACATTGCATTGATCATAACAACAAGCGTTGCCCTTGTAGTCTGCCCGGTGTAGTTTATTAAATAAACTAGGCTTGAGTGCCACAGACAGGAGAGTTGGGACTAACACGTTCTTGATCTTTGTATCTGCATAATTTAAGAACGAGGCCCCTGCTAGGGCTGTGTATTTGCAAGAACCTGGCAATACAATACGTGTCAGGATACAGGGGTTACGATTCGATACGATTCTGAAAGCAAGGCGAAATATTGCATTTTTTTAAAATATAATTTTAGGAAAACTGTCATAGTATAAAGAACACGCCGCCATTTGTATAACATGTGACAAAAAAAGAAGAAGAGTGGGATCTGCACTCGTATTTCTCACAGTGCCGGCAACATTCAACATCAAAACACAACACAAAATGAACTGCGGTCTGCCATGAATCTTTGCATGTAAAACATCGATCGTGTTTTTTGAGAATCGATACTGTATAACAAAACATGACATCGCATTACTCAGGTGGATTCATGTTTTCTTACTCCCTTAACCTACTTTGAATCATGGTTTCTCCTTAATAACACAGAAGGAGAGAGGTAGAAAGATGCTGCTCTGGGAGATACAGGAGGACAGGCTGACTGAAGACATAAGTAGAGTTATTTGGAAAGTGTGACTGGTTGATGACAGGCAGTCAATGCAGCCCTATGATCAAAGATTCTCACATACAGCGCACACTGTGCACCATATCCATCCTCTCAGCTTGCATCGACCTGCTCTCTTGAGCTCTGCCACCTCTTACTCCACAGATGGAACTCAGTGTTCAAAGTGTGCTTCAATACTGTAGCCTGGATGGTGCTGATGAAGGTCACCTTTCTGATCCCCATCTCTTTTTTTTCCCCTCCTTTCTTCTTCATCATCTAACTTCACCTCTTTCCACCTCTGCCTCCTCCCTCCTCTTTTGTCCCTCTCTCTCTTCATCTTTGTCTCTCTGTCTATGCCTGAAAATTAAATCCTCTCCAGAGCGTCTTTGTGATCAGTCTCGTATTGTTGACAATGGCTCCCCCGTGACTTTTACAGCTGCTCCATCAATATGCACTCAGACAGACACACGCCACTAGAGACCAGACTGAGAAGCATGTGTGTGTGTGTGTGTGTGTGTGTGTGGGTCCATAAGTCCCGTACTTGTACTGTTCAAAAGAATTCTTATATGATTGGTGGCACTAGAAGTGATGGTAGTAGTGTGTATGTTCAGCACTCTGAATCCCCACACTTGTTCATTTCGTCACTTCAATGCTCAGTCATGTAGACAAGATGTTCCACTGGGCCTGCACCATAATTGGCCAATTTACTTTGTGTCTACCAGATTGGCTTTTATATCTGCATATATATACAAAACACTGCGGCATCGGCCCGCGTCTCAGTGTGTCCCACGAAAAGGTAATGAGGAAAAGCATGTCTGGAAGCTACATTCATAGAGATAGGATGACTAAACGCCTGTATTACCCGAGTGTGTGTGTGTGTGTGCGCGCAGAAAAGTGAATTAGCATGGATGACTCAGTCAGTGTCATCTGGGCAACAGAGACAATGAGGTGCCATGTTCCGGCACGGTTTTTAAATGCACAATAAACAAACAAAACTTACTTTTTTTTTTTTTTTACCCTTGTGCTTTTCCGTCCTCATGCTGCGCACGGACACTAATTAGGTCCCGAAAGCTGAAGAGCCCAAAAGATGGAAGGTGTGACCAGACACCGTACACACACTTGTACACTTCTGATCCGCTTGTGTTATTGTGTCTCTGCATGTTTCCCTTCATCACTGCTTCATCATGATTTGCTCTGTGGTTTTTCTCGTCTCATCTGTCGGCCTACGAGAGATTCGGCCCCCCCCCCCCCCCCCAACCTCTCTGTGAGCTTTTCAAATTGTTCTCAGGGCTTTTAAAGTACAAAATCAATAGCCTACTGATCTGATTGAGTATAAGTTGAATTAACTCCAACTGTCAATTGATCCTCTCTGGACTGCCAGTAACCTGCCTCCTGCTGCTGCACAATTTAAAGGGCTGGCTGTCCGAAGCGCTGTTCCTTCCGCGGTGCAGACGGGCCTCAGCTGTATTTAGAGGTCATGCACCGGAGCTGTGCTTCGCTAGCAGACTGCCAAAAGACTTCAGGCTCATAACAGCTCTTCAACCCCAAGGGGCTGCTGAATCAAAGCAGCTCTGACGTCATCAAGGGGGTGACACGACCTCATCAATGTTTGCTGATGACTGTCCATTTCAGGCTGTTGCATCATCACCTAAGAGTCTTATTTGGCATTATAAGTTGTGTTACCTCTCTGTTGCTGTGTTTGTGACTGCGCTCATGACTGTGTCATTGTGTTGAAAGTCAGTGAAGTTCACTTATGTTAAATTTAGTCTCGTTAACGGTGTGTGTCCTTTATTCGACAGGATGACTATATCCCCTACCCACGGATAGAAGCTGTGAGTCATTTATCACTCTCATAACACACATCTACACCCCTCTCATGTGTAACCACTAGCTAGGAGTGTTTCTGACATTAGATTATACATTTAAAATAGAAGTACTTTTGCATTTGTTTTTATTACATGCTTAGCAAGCTGATATTACGAAGGTGCAACTGTGGAAAACGTTGCTTTCCCCAGAACTATTTTTGCTTTCATACCTCACTGCCTTCCTCCTGCTCTTCTGTGCAAGGTCCTGGAGAAAGGTGGCCCATACCCCCAGGTGATCCTGCCACAGTTCGGGGGTTACTGGATTGAAGATGTGGAAGCACCAGTCGGGACCCCCTCTTCCTCAGAGTCCAGTTTCTGTGAGGAGGAGGACGGAGGAGAGGGCATGAGCCCCGGTGTGGGGCACAGCTACCGCCTGGAGTGTAACAGCACAGCCCGTGCCTACCGCAAACACTTCCTAGGCAAGGTGAGTGTGTGTTTTAATGTCAGTGTCACCGTGTATTTAGCAGCGGAGGATCTGTCTCTCTCTCACAACCTCTTTTCTACTTTCAAACATCCAGGAACACATGAACTATTACTGCACTGGCAGCAGCATAGGCCACCTCATCATGTCTCTGAAACACGAGGAGGCTGAGGGACAGGAGTACCTACGCATCATGCTCAGGTACAATGAGGGAAATGCATTGGTATCTTATTAACTTGATGCATTTCACGCCTCAAACTGTACAGTATGTCTAACAAAGTGTATATACATGAAATATAAATAATGTTGAGTTTCACCCATTTTTGTACAGTCCATGTTTCTCTTGAGTCCAAGCTATTCAAGTGTCTCTTTAACCTCTTTGAGTTTGCTTTTGTCCTTTAGTTATTTAATTTGTTATGTGTTTCTTCTTGTCTACTATACCAATGACCCTATTTTACCAGATGGTGTCAGAGGAAAATTATCTAATCCCTGGGGTTAACTAAAAAATGTCTTTACCAATCTATGCAATAGTTGTAGAAACATTACAATCAAAGCCACAAATGTCAATATCTTGATTGTGCTTGAGTAAAAGTAAGAGGAATACTTAAGTCAGGAGGATTAATCCTCTGGGGACCACGAATGTCTCTTCCAACATTCATGACAATCTATCCAATAGTTGCTAAAAAATTCCAGTTTGCACCAAAGTGGTTGACCAACTAACAAATCAACCGAAACAGCGATACTGCCTCTCTCTCTCGGAAAGAGAGTTTCCCTCTGTCTTTGTCTTTTTTGTCACGATTAAAATTCTGAACTGATTTGTGGAGCTGTAGGAAACAGCTTTCCTTCCATTATCACAGTTGGTGATGTTTTCATCAACAGAAAAACAATGAAGTGATGCTATCTCTCTTCTTTTTTTTTTTTGAGACTAAACTCTTCATGATCATAACTATTATCTCCTAATTGCATATAAACAAGGAGAAACAAAAGTTACAAAATCTCTTTGCTGGAATAAATATCTGAACAATCTGAACAGCAGAGCTCCTCTTCTTGTTCTGTTGCAGGTCGAGGATCAAAACAGTCCATGACAGGATCTCTTTAGCGGGCATCAACCAGCTGCCCAGTGTACCGCAGATTGCCAAGGTAAGACGAGTTTAACAGTACTCAAGGTTTAAACGAAGGCGACATCTAAACATAATGCAGCTGAAGTGCAAGATGTGATACGTGGAGGCTGGCTGGCTCTTAAGAATGACCTTAGTTTCAGCAGCATCAATCATCATCAAATCCTTTCACAACAGCACTTGATGTTTTTGTATTAACTTTTCTAACTCATAAAAAACATAATGCAGCAAAAGCCAAATATATTACAGTAAATCAACAAAGTAGAGGTAACGGAACAAAAGAAAGAATCAAATTATGTAGATAAGTAGGTAATTAAATCAGATAAGTAAAAAATTCACAATAAAAACAGTAGGAATATTCTCTTCCTGTATTTTCCCTTCTTTATATAACCGCAAAAAATGTAAACGAACGTCATACAAGTTCCCTTGGTAATTGTTAGTCCTTGCAGTGAGTGATTCAAAGGCGGAAATATCTGTCATTCAGTGACAGGAATCAGTCCTTGAGGTGAAAATAAAGCCTGCCAGTTCAAGTCAAAACACTTGTTTGGATACACCGATGGCAGGAGAGATCTGTCTCCAAAAACACACAGCTGTGAAGACTGTGACAGTGGTTTAATCAAACACTCAACCGGCATACTTTTGATTACTCACTTTCAAAAGAGAAACAGAAGAAATTTCACAAGTGCTTTGTCTCTACTCTTCCAACAGTAATTAGCATCCTTGAGTCCCATTTTGTACTTGGTGATTTTTACATATGATTAGATGATTTAATCAGGGCTGTGTGATGTAAACAGGATGTATGTCTAGCAAATCATTAAGATTGTTAGATGTCAAGAAATACATACATGTTTTAATTATGTTAACTATGTAATCAAGCTTGTGTGCATTACTCACTGCCATGAATTAACATGTCCCTTCTGTATCCAGTGTTGCCAGGTTGGCCTGGTTTCTGCCCAATTGGTCTACTTTTGATTCAGTTGGACTAGTTAGATGAAAATTGGGCTCGTTTTTTGGTTCAAAAATACAGATTTACAAAATTCAGTAAACTATCGGTTCTACATGAGTTGTTCGTTGTTAGGACATACTCACCTTGACGTCATCATCATTGACATTGTGTATTTGGTCGTCTGTGATTAAGCTGAAAACTTTCGATATGGTCTGGCAACACTGTTTGAATAGTGGTATACTTTCCATACTATATAATGAGATTTTTCTTACATGAGTCTTTTTTCTTCTCTCAGCTTCTGTGTGACGATGCCACAGGGCTGAAGTTCAACCCCGTCCTCTACCCTCGGGTGAGTTACTCCCACACTGCAACCTCATTATATCCAGTCTGACCAAAGCTCATCTAGCCTGTTATACATTTATTCATTCAAGCTGACATGAGTTATCTTATCCTGTCTCCGTCTGCTTCTACGGAGTGACAAGTGGGCACAATATGGCCGAAAACGCTAATGCTACAGCATCTCTCACCTGCCTCTACGCCAACGTGACAACACACCTTCTTAACCAGAGAAATAGCACACAACTTATCACATATTATTCATAAGTTCCCTACCTCTCCAACATCTACCCTGCTCAGTAAGTGCATTATTCAAAAGCGACAACTTCCTAAAATGGACATGATGGATCTGTTTCTCCTCCTGTGAGCCAGGCGGAGGAGTGTGATGGAGCATGCTTTCAGCCAGTGCCTCAGGAAAGGAAAAAAAAAAAACAGCCCATCTGTGTCTCAGTCTGCAAGAGGCAACGGCGAGTTCACTGCCTTCGCTGAGGGCCGCGACAGTTTGTCGCATGTCAGCCTTACGTAACACGGGGCCCAATAAACCTGCCCTGGAGACATGTTGCAGAACGGGAAAACATGTTTTCCTAACTACCACAGCAAGAAGAAAGTGTGTAACGAGTTGAGATAAGTAGCCATGGGGAGTAAGTAGGACATTGTTGTTTTTGTGTATGTACAGGGATCCCAGTTGATGGTGGCTTATGATGAACACGAGGTGAACAACACCTTCAAATTTGGAGTCATCTACCAGAAGTTTGGACAGGTGAGCGGTCATATTGATCCTGCCAGTGTACTCCAGTTTAACTCACACACACCATTAGATCTCATCCACTGATTTATGTCTTGTATCTTGTATCTGACAAATGTTTTTTTTTTTTTTTTTGCTCCATGCCGTAATCATGTCTCCTCCTCTCAGACATCAGAGGAAGAGTTGTTTGGGAACAACGAGGAGACACCAGCTTTCAAGGAGTTCGTCAGTATCCTGGGCGACAATATTGAACTTCAGGACTTTAAAGGGTAAGAGTAGGACTAGAACTTGATGTGAAGAGCAAGTGCATTTAAACTGGGAGAAAGAAAAGCGCAGGACTTAGTAACATCAAATTAAGTATAGACTAGAGAGGTCAACAACGTTCTAAAGAACAATGCCATTATAGTGAATTGTAATAGAGCAAAATAGCAGAGTTTTATTCCTGTAACCTTGGAGCAATTTGTCCTGCTGTTTCGGCCTCAGCGTGCTACCCGGATAAACTGCTTGGCGAATCAGATCTGAGAAGAGAAACTGCCACGTGGACATGTAATCAGAGCTTAGTATACTTTATTGTCTTGCAGGCTTTTTGAAAAATTGTGTTACACTTGTTACTTTCACTGTCAGGGAGGCTTTGAATTCTAGCTGACACGTTACAGCAAACTGCAAAACATTTCTGGGTGGCCTTGGAGCTAGTTAAGCACAAAATGTGATGAAACTGAGATTTAAAATGCACAAAATGTAATCTATCTTATTACTGGAGACTGGAGGCCTCACAGAGAATGTGGCGCATTTGCTTGGATAATGTGACAGGTTCCGCGGTGGGCTGGATGTATCCCACGGACAGACCGGGTCTGAATCTGTCTACACTGTCTTCAGACGGAGGGAGATTATGTTCCATGTGTCAACCAAGCTTCCCTTCACCGAAGGAGACGTCCAGCAGGTACAAGACTTTAATACTGGCTTCATTATTGTTACAGCGATGGCTCAAAGGATTTAACTGCAAAGTAAGAATCCTTTGGCTCAAATATTTGGCTATATTTGGCTATATTGCCATTATGTTACATCAAATGTTTGCATGTTATCTGATGTTAAGCCAATACAACCCTCCTTAGAAACAAATAAATCCCGAGTGCATACTGTGATGTATGTCATAGAGGACTCCAAATCTGTTGACCAATTAATAATCATATGAATTTCTGCCCTCTGCTTCTTTAGCTCCAGAGGAAAAGGCACATAGGAAATGACATTGTGGCCACAGTCTTCCAGGAAGAGGCCACACCGTTCGTTCCAGACATGATCGCCTCCAATTTCCTGCACGCTTACGTGCTGGTGCAGGTTGAGAACCCCTGTACGGAGCACACAACATACAAGGTACAAACCAGGCCTGTGTGGTGAAATGACTCCGTGTTGAATGTAAATTAATAATTCAAACAAGCTTTAAAGAGTGTCAGCTGGATGCTGGGGAGTAAACAAACTGTTCTCACATGAATAACTTGCATAAGCGCAGCAAAGTACACAATCATTAATCAATCATTCTCTCGCGATGAAAGGGTGTTCTCAAGTTTTCCTTGGACGCTGTTCGGAACCCGAGCCCTCCTGAAATACACGCCAATAACGTGTCAGTATTATTTGTTTTATGTCAACAGGTGTCTGTTACAGCGAGGGAGGATGTGCCTCCTTTTGGACCCCCTCTCCCGAACCCAGCTGTCTTTAGGAAGGTGAGAGGAAGAGCTGTGATCAACAGAGGGAAATACATTATCGACTTGAGTCATACATTTGATCACCTTGACTCAACTTCGTCTTAAACATGATTATTTCATCTGATTGAAAATGCCAATACATATGGTGAAAGCACATAATGGCTCCTGCAGTCTGACACTGAATTACAGAAACAGTCATTTTTCTTTTGATACTTTAAAATTAAATTGTACTCGGGTAGGATTTTGTAGGCTGAGTATTTTTTCGCTACTCTTGCTTAAGTAAGGGTATCTGAGTACTTCTTCCACCACGGCTCAGTATTTGAAATTGTCTTGTTCAAACCAAGTCAAAAAGATGAACCTTTCAACTGTTTTATCAGATTATTGTCACGAAGGGGAAACTGCACTTTAGAACTAATCTAGCTTCAAGACTCAGTGTGCTGTAATAGTATCCATTCCTCATTGTTGCTCACCCTTCTGGTTCATCATCTAATTCTACCCCTCCCTCTCTTTCCAGGGTCCTGAGTTTCGAGACTTCCTGCTGACAAAGCTGATCAATGCTGAAAACGCCTGCTACAAATCCGACAAATTCGCCAAACTAGAGGTGACACACGTCCGCACAACCACACTCAAACCCCACAGCATGCCTTCAGTCACAGCTCGGCTTCGTCCTAAATCATCACCGGCCCCGATGTTTTCCTACATGAGTTTCGTGTGTGTGTGTAAATTGATTCCAGGGGCGAACGCGTGCTGCGCTGCTGGACAACCTCCACGACGAGCTGCACAGACAGAGCCAGGCAACGCTGGGCCTTTGCCAGCCGGGAGAGGAGGACAAGCTGGAGAACGGGGGACACGGGGGTCTGCTAGAGTCCTTCAAGGTGAACATGAAGCTGGACACAAGAATACGTGACATGTGATGTTTTTTCGCAGCTCTGTGACATTTATTTAATCACCATTATTACAGCCCAAGACTCTGAGGTTTTCTTGCTGTAGGTCAACTAAATGTCACCGGTCTGCAAGATGACTTAAGGTGCTAAACCATCAGCAGCGTTGTTGCTCCTGCTTTTCCTCTAAACTTAAAGATTTTGACCTTAAATGCCAAGTGTGTGTGTGTGTGTGTGTGTAGGCTTGTGCATCAAGGGCATAGATTTGCATATGGATGGTGAGGACATGTCCCGACCAATATTTTCACACACACACAGTCGTGTTTTCATGACCTTTGGGGACAGTACATTGACTTACATTAATTTCCTGGAGACTTACCTGAACCGCTACCAGCCTAATCCTGACCTTTACCCTAACCTTAACCTAACTCACCTGAAAGCAAGTCTGTCATCGTGTACATTATGGGGAGGAGCATGTTGTCCCCACAATGTGACAAAAAGTTCTATGTCCCCACAATACAGGTAAAGCACACACATTTCCACCAAAATATAGCACAAATTCTTCAGAATGCAGGAAAGGAAGTGTGAAAACCTACGCCCATGATGTGCATTTGTGTGTGTGTGTGTGTGTTTGAAAATGAACGTAAAAAATGGTCCTTTTCTTGTTGTCAGTCTGTTTTCTCTTCACACTCTTTTGTCCCCACTTAAAGGCTAATTGATGTTAATATGACAATTATAATCTGTTTTTCCATCAGTGTGTCTGTGTCTGTGTGCGTGTGTGTGTGTGTGTGTGTGTGTGTGTGTGTGTGTGTGTGTGTGTGTATTATGAATGTGTGACTAATGTGATAATTTGGCTCTCTTACTCTTCACAGGCATTATGGACAGCTACTTTGCACTTTCTGCAGTCAGTCCCAGGGGGTGCTGTTCTAATTGCTGCCCTGGCAGTCACTGTGTATTACCTGTCTGCATTACTGTAAATTCAGGAGGATCACCACATAATTAATAAACATTGTTTCATATGTTGTTGTTTGTGTTTATACTTTCAAAGAAAATAAGCTTTTCATGTTGTATTTATCAATTTAATTACATTTTTTTTTTTATAAATGTACGTGCCGTAGATAGCAGAATTTAAAAGACAAAACATCTAAATAGTATTTAACTGTATTTTTTATTATTTAAATTGTACTGCCTGGAATTTATTATGAACTCTAAAAAAATTCTATGACCCTTGTTATTCATTTATTTTTTTAAATGAATGAAAATGTACATTTGTTCATTCATCAACTCCAACCTATTTGGCTTCATTCTTGGAGAACTGCATCCCCTGGTGGTTGTATTGTGCAATAGCATCTATGATGCTACATGTTAATTCATACATTAAAATGTATGCTGCATTGAAGCTGATAAAACACACATTTGTTCTGCACCTTTATTTTACTTCCCACACTCATTCCTCTTTCGGTTTCCTTTACCCATCTTCTTCCTTCCCCTTCCCTCGGTGCACCTTGGTCTTCCTCTCTTCCTCCACCACTCATTCTCTGTTTCCTCCTCCTCCTCCAGAGAGCCATGCGTGTCAGGAGCCACTCCATGGAGACCATGGTGGGGTCTCACCGTCACAGGAGCCCCGGGGTAGGAGGTGGGGTCCCGGCCAGCGTGAGCGGAGGAGGACTGCCGCAGAGCACCAGCGAATGCACAAAGAGCACCTTCACCGTGAGTAAGAGGGTGTGAAGGGACGGGGAAGATGGTTGCTCACTCAGAATGGAAAGAGTCATGAATCAAGGAGAACTTGGGTAGAAAAAGATTTATAATACTAATGCTAATAAGAAAGAACTACAACTGTGCTGTCCTTTTAGAGAAAGCCTCTATGTCAACAAGTGAATTATTTCAGTTATTAAATCTAAATGAGTTAAGAGTGGTTGTTTGTTTGTTTTTTAATAAGGAGAAGCCTAATTCTATAATCTGTGATCTTCAGCCTCCTGTGTTGTCAGCCAAGTCTCCTCTGAAGAGCCCAGTGAAGCGGCGCTCAGGCCTCTTCCCTCGTCTCCACTCCAGCACAGAGTCCCCGTCGGACAAACACACACGCAGGTTGGTGTTTTAAATGCCACTGCATTTCTTGTTCGGTATCACGATCATGTTCATCACACCACAGATACCAACACTGTCCGTGTTGTCTTCGTGGTCCAGGAAGTTGTCTCGTCAGGTGTCGTCATTAATGGGGGTTTTTTTCTTTTGTCTGCAGCGACCAAAAGCTTGCAGAGTTCTGCCCACTGTCCCAAGAGGGGAGGTCAGAGACATCATCCAATCCCAGCTCGCCTGAGATTTGCCCCAACAAAGAGAGGTATAAGACAAATACTTGTTAATGGAGATCATCTTACTCTTCTCTTAATTCTGTAGAGGGAGATGGCGAAAAGGCTAACTTGGTCTTTTGTCTCAGGTCTAATTTCCTCCAATGTTAATCTCCTCTACACCCCTGTCCCCCTTCTGTGTTCCTCTTAAGGCCGTTTGTCAAGCTGAAAGAGTGCGGCAGCAGCAGACCGAACATCTCTCGCTCTTCGTCCAGCACCAGCAGCTTCAGCAGCACCACGGGGGAAACCGAAGCTCTGGAAGAACTGGAGACAGTGAGTGCAACACTCACAGTTTGTTTGAACAAAGTGAGCTCGTCTTTACCAGAGAAGAAGAGAGGAAATTGAGTGTTTGTGGTTGAAAGTGGAGAGAGCAGATGTAGAAACACATTCCTAACGGAGTGAGAGGTTGTTGGTAGCGCCGAAGCTTTCATGGGTGAAATAGTCTGTAATTACCAAGAGCCCTCTAATAGAGAGGGTTGGGCATCAGCACACTGATTATAACGATTACGGCTCCTCTCACTTTCTGTATCAGATGACACTGCTTGTCAGTGTTGTTTTGTCCAATGTGAGAAATGCTTTCCAATCATTCCTACTTTTACCATTTCACTGCATGGGAATCACACAGAGGGCTGTTAACAATGTCATTATTGAGGTCCAGAGAAAATAGAGAATTTTGCAGCAGGGAAAATTTGATAAATTATTGCTTTTCTTTGCCTTAAAAGACCATCTCCTCACTACATGTTGAACAACATTTTCCGAAATCCGTTCGTTCACTTTCTCTTGCATGAGACTCTCATACCTGTACGCTAAACATGGAGCTGGTATTGAGCTCAGCTTTGCACAAAGCTCTGGAAACAGCTAGCCTGGCTCTCTCTGAAGATAAGACAATCAGCCTAGCAGCACCTCTAAAGCTCACTAATCAATATGGTATACCTTTGCTTAATCTGCACCAATACCAAAGTGTAAAAACAACAAGTTGCGGTTTCCTGCCAAGAAATAGTCCAGCCCATATCCTCCTGTAAAAAACAGCAGCTTTTACACTTGAAATCATGAACAAACATGTTTATTAGTGAGCTTTACAGATGCTATCTATTCTCAACCACTGGGCCAGTGCTCACTGGTGGGCCTCAGAACTCCATCTAGTGGGCTGCAAAGGTACTGCCAAATGGTTAGATTGAAATAAAAGAAAATATTTGTAAATATTATAAATAAAAATTCAAACACATGGCAGACACATCGTTAAGACAAACATGTTTTGCTATTGTTAGCTGGCTAACATTCCTTCAAATGCTGTGACCCTGCAAAGCATCATTTCCACTTGTATTTCCTGCCAAACATTCAGTGCCTCTAACTTTGCTCACAGGAAGGCTTCAGTCAACTTCAGCAAAATATCATTTCCGTGGTTCACTGAGCCTCTTCAGTTTCTTTCCTCCTCCATCTCTTCCTCCGTGTTAAATGTCTTTGTGCTCTCCGTCCCCCAGGCCAGCCATCCCTCCATAACGTCCTCCTCCGCCTTTAGTCCTTCCCTCAGTGTCGACAGCCAGGGATCCGGTACCCCTGTCATCATGTGCCGCAGTCCAACAGGTAAACCTACGATTTTACACACAGCCCAGCCGTCAACGATTTTCAAAGAACGACATCCTGGAGATGACAGATTCTCTAATGAGCATTTCCTTCCCGTGTTTTCCGTTCCCTTCCTCCACATTCTGCAGATGTGAAAAGTAAGACGTCACCGAGGTCAAACTTGAAGTTCCGCTTTGACAAAATGAGCCACTCGTCCACACCTGTAAGTGTTGTAATGCCTGCTTAGCATATTTTAAAGGAAAGTGCTGATTATTATAAAAAGAGCAGAAACTAACAACAGAATTTAGTGCAACAAGCTGCAAGCATAACATGAAGCCTCCTCCTGTGTTTTTGATACACTCACTGTCCATCTTACGCACATGTCATTATCTCCAGATCATTGTGTAATGTCACTGAAACAGGCGAGCTGCTGTTGGGTAATAGGCCCAGATTGAACGATGCATGCTGTCAGCGAACACTCTCCTCTAACGGGCCTCTCTGTTCACTTCACTCTGTTTCAGTCTGAGTAGCTTTGTGGACTGGAAACATCAGACTTGCACAACAAAGGGACCACGCGGGTTGATGGAGCTGCAAAAAAAAAGAAAGAATATCAACAACAACAACAACCACGAAATCAGCGTAGAACCACTTCCATACGCCAAGGATGATCTGCTAAGATTACCAACTGCGCCACACACTATAAACTAACTGACAATACTGTGAGTTAGTTAGACTTCAGAAATTAGTCGATACTTTGCCAATGTTACAAGTTGCTGCATCTCCGTTGTTTAATTGTTCACGTCACATGAAAGTCCTAGCATGGCTGTAATACTGTGAGTGTAGGCCGAGCCAGACTCTGCCTCAGCTTTTTCTCAAGCGTCTCGTTTAATGGTGAAACACGGTAATCATGAAGGACGGTAACGTGAGACTACGGCCGAACCGTTGCTCTTTATCTAGTCGACCGCTGATTGCTCAGTGGAAAAGACGTCTTTATTAAGAATTGTCAGACATCAGGATGTTCCCTTTTTTTGCCTTTTCCCCTTGAATGGTACGTCTGGCAACAGTTCCTCTTCTGCCTAAAAATAACCTAGTGGACACACAAACAAACACACATGCACATTAACATAATGTAGACTTACAGTAGCAGCGTTTTGGAGGTGACAGCACAGGGAGTCTCAACTGTAGGATCTGAGCTTGTTCTTTGCATATGAAAACGCTTTTCTAGCTGCGTTGTGTCTACTGCACTATAAATATGACATTGCTGAAACTTAAGTCGATACCTATGGCAGCATTTCTGTACCTGTGAGGGTAACTTCATATCCCTGAGCTCAAGTGCTTGGTTAGTGGAAATTAGCTCATATGGGCCACAGTAGGAGACACTGCCAACACATTTTGCCATAAGCTTATTTTAGCCAAAGCTGCGCCTTACAATCTATCAAAAGCCCTTTTCACCCCTGATGCTCTCTCTCTATATATCTCTCTATCTGTCTCCCTCACTGTGTGAGAGGACAAGAATATTGTGGATCTGGTTACACAGCTGTGGGTAGCCGATCAACGCTGACATTTGCTGAAAATAGACGTTGCACTGACATTTCACCTACCGATACCTCCCATTGAAGCTTGCTCGCTCGGTGTATCTGTCTATGTTCGGTGGATCTTTCGAACGGGAGAGTCTCCCGGGTTTTAAGTTTCCCGCCATGCGAGCTGATGAAGAAGACTTGAAAAAAAACAAAAGATGCTTCAGGTTAAACAAACCTTGGAACCACACCTTGGCAAAAACACTTTGAATGTGAACCTTTTTTCTGACGCTTTGTTAGTTGTTATTACAAAGTCTTTTAGAAGTCAATTGCAAAGCCAGCTGCTTACAAGCACAACAGGACTAAAGGTTCTACCCTCGTCCTCAGCTATACCACGATGTTAGCCAGGAGCTGCACAAACTACAGATGGCAGGGCAAAGTGGAGAGTGTGCTAATCAAGAAAAATAAAGCTTGCAGACACACAGACGTGTTTCCAATATGACCAAACAACCAAACTGGTAGGTCTTTTGGAAGAATGTTTATGTGCTCTTACTGGAGAGAAGCATTCCTGGATGGCTTGACGGTGTGTGAAGTTCTGTCACGTAAAACTCAAATCCGAGAGGGAGAGGTCAGTTCACCCAAATAACTGTGCTCAGTTAGCGTCGGCCAGTGGTTGAAAGCAGGGACAGAAATCACACAACAGCGGGAAGTCCAGGTGTCATTTAGTTTGTAGCAGGTACATTATCGCCTAAATGCCCTGCAGCCTTTCCTCTGTTAATGTGCTTAATTTATTAAAATGATGACTTATTTTGCGTTGATGTCATGTAAAAAAAATGTAATTGCAGAGTATACTGATTAAAAAGGTAAAAAGATTAAAGGAAATATATTAATTTAAAAGATGTCTAAACATGTATATGTATATTTGGTTATGTAACGTGCCATTGAGAATTTATTCTAAAATAAAATGTTGTATTTTGTGTCATTTATGTGGTGTCTCATTTTTAACACGTCAAGCACAATACAGGGGGGGTTTGTTGAACATGTTATGTTAATGAACACATTGATAGATATTATAGACGTTTGTTACGCAATAGAAAAATACTTTTAATTTGTCAGACTGCACTTAATGTTTTGCTTGTCCGCAGTTACATTTCAAAACAATGAAAGTGTTTATATCAGTGAAATTATGCCACAGAGAGGAATCTTTTCTCATTATCTGCTCCATTAGGCTGCCTGCACATGAGCGATTTTGGCACTTAAAACAGTCACCACATCCGAATGTAATCAGGACAGTCCACAGACACGGAGAGACAAAATAACTCTGTCCTCTGCTTTCATTTTCCACAATGCGCAGGTAAAGTCTTGAGTTCAAGGATGAGCTGATAGCGACATGTTCATCAGAATGTCTCGGCGATGCAGTCCTGCGTGTGAGAAACTCCCCGATTCCAAAAAGTCCACATCAAATGTCTCCCGAAGGCGTCGAGGATAAAGCACAATCCCGCAAAAAGAATACATTAATTGATCCCCAGCAGACAAATTCTCTGCCTGCTTTGATTGCAGTCAGGAAAATCTTAGAGATGAGTACACGGTGGACTGGTCAGGCTCTCTGGTGGCTCCCTGTTGTCCCAGTGTATCCTGGGAAATATCGGCATACACCACCTGTAACATTGTAAATGACAAAGAAAAACAGTTGTCTAAGTGCACATAAAGGTATATGCATGGACTGCAGACATATTGAGGGATAGTCAGAGGAAACAAACAAAGTGTTGAGGGCTCTGCAAAGGGCATCCTGTCTTGAAACAGGACGTTGACCCACCTCAGTCTTCTGTACGGACTTGGGAACGGCTGTGACATGCAAAAAAAGAAAAATGACTCCAGTGAATAGAGCAGTTTTAACAATGCTTTACATCAATGTTACAGGCTAATAAGTAAGAATACAATATACCTTTGTGAGAGGTTTTGCTACGTTTCTGAGGTATGGGGCATCGAGGTGGGGGCTGTGGAGCCGGGGGCTGTGGAGCCGGCTGTGGTCGGTCTCTGTATACAGCCGAGTACGTGGAAAGTGTCCTCGGAAATGGCTGGGGCTTGACTTCTGAACTCAGACAACGAGCCAATCCCAGAATGATGGGAAGACAAAGAGAAGCACCGGCACAGACCAAGACCCTGTGCAATACACTCCTCTGAGAAGGGACGGCTGGAGGAGGACAAAAATAATGCAATTTGATTTCTCTTCTGTTTGAATAACCCAAATGAGTGTACCCTGTTATATTTGAATGATAGTGTTCACACACACAACTGTACCTACCTGCAGTGACGTTCACATACTTCAAATGTCCTTGCTCAGTGTCCCCGTGAGCCCATTTAACTCTGCATCCATAGGAATCTTCGTCTAATTGGCTGACACTCAGGAAATTCAAAGTTAGTCGCGTTTGATTGGCTGAGAGCGTCACATTGGTCAGACGATGCCGCACGATTAACTTTTCCTCTGTTGAATTTCTACGCATCCAGTTTCCCGTCCAGGCGCGTCCACAGTGCTGGACCACACAGGACAGAGACAGACTGCTGCCTGCTGGTGCATATATTGTCTCACGTTCTGCTAGAACTCCCTGCATGCATTCTTCAGCCCAGAGACCTGAAAAAAAGGGACGTCTACGTGGCTCAATGTGGTGCAACAAGAAACTGTTGCTGCTTTGAAAAACAGTATTTTAATTATAAAGCCATTTCAATTGAACCATCCCAAGACCGATAAATATAACTATGCACTTTTCCTTAGTCGGAAAACAAACACACAAAAGATTGCATCATTTGGTGCAACTGACAATTAGTTTAACAGACATGCATCCAAACATCGTGGGTTGTTTTCTGCCTTCAGAATCAGACTCGCCAGATAACTTTAAAACGATCTTACATACTTTGAGTTACCTTCACTAAAGCTACTGCAGCAGAGTTGAATTCAAAGGCAAGCATGTGTTCTTCAAATGCAACATAATGTGTGAGGCAGATTTCCATCATTTTTAATAAGTATTTAGATTTGTAGGAACTAAAACGTCTTACTTACCGATAGGAAGAAGGCAGAGACAGCTGATGGCACTGAGGAGACGGTAACACATGTCTGACTGTAACAGTGTTGGTCAGCGTCTCATCACAAGTCGGTTTTACCTCCTCTGCACAGATTAAGTCGTGGCTTGTGTGCAAGACTCCATCATAATAATATGCATGGCTTTGTTGGAAAAAAAAAACTGCTCGTTCAAATTGTTGTCAGTCTCTGCGAGTCCATCGGCTCTCACTTTCTCTCACTTTCTTTTACTACTCTCAATAATTTGACAGGCTTTCCTTTATGCTGCTGCTGCTGCTGCTTTTGTCCAGATGGAGGTAAAGGAAGGAAGTGACCCATGAATCAACCCCCCCCCCCCCCCTCCACACACACACACGCACACACACACACACACACACACACACACATACACATGCACACATCCGACAAGGCTCATACTAAAATACAGGAAACCAATGACCTCAAGAATGAGTATATAACATTTCCATCAGGAAAGGGGCCACATGGCGCAGCAATATAGAAAGAGAAAAACTGAGCAATAACAAAACTAACTCATTTATTTTGTAAATGCTCATTTATAAAATGCTTATCAGATGGATTGGTGGTGCATGGCCACCCTGATGAGGGCACAACATCTTAAACGTATGGCTCTCACAATTATCCTGTTTTCCATATAATTCATAGATCTCTTGTATGAGCGTTTGCTTTGTGTGTTTTGGCTATTGGTCTAAAATACAACATCAGCTGCATGCTGAATGTGAAGCACTTCATTGTCTATAGCTACAGCACATATGACTTCCTTTAAATTGAGCAATCAGAGAAAGGTTTAAGGGTTCAAGGAGGTTTATCACTGTTAAAACATAGCTAAATGCTTTGACTTTGTACACCATGTACAATCCCAGCTACAAAACAGAAAAACTGGTTTTCAGCAGAAAGTTAGCCTTCAAAATAAAAGAGAAACAAAACCATATTAAAGGACCTGTTTTTCAACACGTGTTGCATGTTTTTATAATTCCTCATGGTCTTACATGACAATAAGAGAAATCCCCTCATGTGCTTCCAATGCAAATGGAGAGGAGTGTGATTTTATTTTGTAAACAATAACCGGACGTTTAATACGCAATTATTCTATCACGTTTGACTTTGGGCGCGCTCGTTTAATGTTGCTCCGTGCCCTACCACTCACGTGACACGTGGGAATGCCCATATGAGCATAGCAGAGGAAGTATGCATGAACAGCTGTGGCATCTTGATAATAATATAAAATACAACTGATATACAAGAGCTGGAAAGTTATTTTTATGATAGACAGCATTAATTTGATGATAGTGTTTCATTGGTTCAATTTAAGTCATTATTATTATAATGTAAGATATCTAAGGATGCTACAAATCAAACTGGAGGACCAACGGACATGTTTCTCAAATTGTTTCTCAACGTTCAATGTATCCACATGGATCACAATATGTCTCTTTGTGGAATCAATAAAAGCTATGATTCAATGTTACACTCCATAGCACTAAACATCTGCAGTAGTGAATATTGTGTGCTCTCTGTGGTAAAAACAAAAAGTAGCCTATATTATTATGTTGTGTCATGCACATGTATGTAAGTACAAAACAGTATTAAAAAACACGCAAAAATTGATTAATTAATAAATACAAGTAGATTGTAAGTCTTTTTATTAAAAAAAAAACACTCCACTTGTCCACAGGTTAAAAACTATTTAAAAAACATTCATTTTTAATTTTCAAGCAAGGTTTATTAATGTAAATAATCTCTTCTACAATTTGTAAAACCAAAAATGAAAAATAGGAATAAAATGAGAAAATAAAAAACAAAATGTTTGCTTTCTTTTCCATTGTGGAATGTGTTGCCTATTACTTTGTTCCATGTTTTTTGTGAAATTCTTTGTTGAAAGTGTACACTGAATGTGTCCAATGTTGCTCATCGCATTATTAATTACATTAATTTGGCTTTTTTGTTTTGTGGTGCATGCGCCTTGTTCGAACCCGTAAACTCCACCCAGGCGCCACGTCAGAGACACAACCGGCCGCATGTGCACGAACGAGCGCACCCTGTAATCACACTGGCTGACTGTCGGTGAATGAGATAAACAAAGAGCCGGTGACATTCCAGGAAAACAGACAACGCTCCTCAAGCTCCACAGAAACATGGAAACTGGTAGGTTGAGGTGCTACTTTCTTCCGTCTCAGTCCTGACGGTTTGCCTCGCCGTTCAGCTCGAGCTCTGTAATTGACAGCTAACGTTAGAGGATGACAGCTGAGGAAGCTAACATGCTAACGTTAGCATCCGTTGCGTTAGCATGCCCCAGCCTTGCTAGCATGACTTTGCCATCGTTTACTCGGGTTAGTTTTTTCAGTTCAATGCCGATAACGCCGCCAGCAAGGCACCGACATCCAGACTAGAGACAAAGACAAGTTAACACGCCTTAACTCGCTAGTTTTTAAAAGCTGGTGTCCGCTTAAAGGAGCCGGAAATGTTAGCTCGTGTAGCTAGCCATGCAAGAATGGAATTGGAAATACCAGAAGCTGTCAAAAGAAAGTATTTAAAGTGGTAACCTTCACGATTTATTTTAGATTCTTTATACAGTAGATTTTCACCTGCATTAACCTACTCTGGCAATATGTCATACTGTTAATTAATAAAGCTGTAAGTCAAGCCAAAGCATTTGAGTTTGGATTGTTTCGATCTCACTCACTAACCTCAGGTTTCACTTTTATTGGCAGTCAAAGGTCAGATTGTTATATAAAAGACATCTGTGAACTACTTGTTCTCTTCCATAAAGCTATTTAATTGTCATGTAAGTGTGAATTAAAAATGCCTTTTAATAGTTACATAAATGGTCTGATTTTTGGACTGTGATTTTTTTTTTTGATCTGTCTTCTGAGCCTCAACTTTTAGGCTTCATGCCAGCTGCTCATGGATCAGTGATACCTATGCTTAGCCCCTCTCCATAGAAAGTCCACTGTGATATATGTCCTCAGCATTCATGCCTCCAAATGTTGGATAACAGCCAGACCAGCTGCCTAACTCACCCTTAGGCTCTTTAATATTCTTTTATTCAACACACACACACACACACACCTTTCATATGTCACGTTTGTGCAAAGTGCTGTTGGCTAGCACTCTTGTCTTGTTAGTGATCCGTCTCACTGTTTCCCCTTCGTTCTCTATCTATACTCATCAGTGTCAAAAAATTCAACTGTTGCGCCACAAGAAAAACTGTCATGTCGACACAGGACCCCATGCAGGCCTGCTCTCTAAATATTCCCTGCCTTAAGGCCCCGGTTGTGCTTATTTTCTGATGATCTGGGCTATGACGGTTAATGAAGTCTGACACCGTCCTAACATGCGGCGGTCGGTCCATTTGTGTGGATGGAGAACAACAGAATGCAGCCGAGAGAGAGAGAGAGAGAGAGAGAGAGAGGGAGAGGGGTCAAACTCTAGGCGGCATGCATGACTGGGCAATGTCCCTCTCCATGTTTAATTGCTCTGCACTTTTATTTGATGGAATTACGAACCGCACACCACTGGCAGTTTGTTCTGTCGCAGTGTGACATTCTTCCACCGTCCCAACAGGACTAGACGAGCTCTCCAGTGTGTTCCTCTCACAGATGAGTGATACCAGCCCTTATCTCTCACTTACAGCGCTACTAGAAAGCATTCTTCACTACTTCCATGTTTGTCATTGTCTTGTGCCAAGTCTGTCCTTTATTCTTTATCAGAGCTGTAATCATTATTGTGCTCAATATACCTAATAGACCATTCTCTATATGGATGGTGGGGGAGTCATGCGCCAGTAAGTTGTCTTAGTCAATAAATGATGTGCTGTTAGTTTATGACTATCGATCTGGTATTTTTCCAGGCATTATCGTGATATCCGAGTATGTGAGTGCACATAAATCAGATGTTAAGGAGGAAGCAAGTGTATGCCTAAAGTGCACAGATGAGTCACGGGAATTAGGACAATAGGAAATACCTTCTCGTAGTTACAGTCAGCTGTCTGGCTGTGAAAGTCTTCCTGGTACAAGTTTTATTTCTGCTCGTCATTATATTTTACCGTTCATTCTGCTGTTCACATCCATCCTTCTCCTCCTCCTTGCTCCGTCAGGTCTGAGTCAGGAGAAGGTGTCCACCTTCCTCAAGCGGCTGCGGGCTGAGCCGCGCTACCTGTTGGCCCAGAATGTGTCGACCTGCATCGACCCGTTGGAGGTTTGTCTGCACCGGCAGACTGTCCAGGATACCGTGCACATCTTCCAGCACTCTATCCCCACAGAGGGCAAGCCCGTCACCAACCAGAAAAACTCAGGTAGGACACGATGTGGTTTAGCAACATTCACGCTGTCGGTGTACCATTTACACGATAAAGACAGGCATCCGTAGGTGTGTTTGAGTGGATGTCCGAGCTCTTGGGTCATCACACACAGATGCCTAAGACGTTCTAGTTTGTGAATTTACATTTTAGTCCTCACTGCAACAATAGATAGCTCAAACAACTGCTATTCAGCGCACGCTGGGAAGTGAATGTATTTCTGAAATAGATCACAATTGACAAATAGACATTTTCATTCACTTGTGCCCTTACAATGTCTCATCCATCACAAACGATGGATGTGCACGCTCTAACTTTTGATATATTGTACAGTTTTTAACAGAGTTTGCACTGTTTGCATGACGTTGGAGGTTCCCTTAAATTTGATTTGCAAGTTGCGAGCTGGATTATCGATTTCTCAGTAAAAGCACTGATTGTTTTCCAGTTTGCATTATTGTGTGAAGCTCACGCTAAGATCTAGCACAGACAATACATGACATGTTTTAAGTCTGCTGTTTCCGGCTGGAATCTTGTTTTGCTGCGTGGACTCTGGTCACCTGGAACCACTCGTTATGTTTGGGGCGATATAGTGTAAGGTCAATGATTACACAGTGGTTATGCAATAATCATTAAACCATCATTGCAATATCTTTGTCGGGCACAGCCCTGTTGTTCAGTGAATGAATCTAATGAACAGGCGACTCTAGCCTTTTAAGGTTTAGACGTGAATGTTCAAAGTGTGTTTGTGACTCAATGAAGAGAGCCAGTAGCGTTGCTGCCACCTGTACAAACGCAGGATACTCAGTGACGTATTTCTGTCTTTCTCTGTCTTCCCTTTATTTATAGGGAGATGTTGGATCTTCTCGTGCCTCAACGTCATGCGACTTCCCTTCATGAAGAAATTTAACATAGAGGAGTTTGAGTTTAGTCAGTCCTATCTTTTTTTCTGGGACAAGGTAATAAGTAGAACCAGTCGATTTACGGAGTAGTTCTTTCATCTTTTTTATTGCATTCACTAAGTGTTAACTGTAGCAAATTGTCAGTGTGTGTGTGAGTGTGTGACTACTATACAGTCATTGTCCAAATAAAACCCTCTTTTGTGTGTTGTGGGTCAGTGCTCTTTCAGGGCTGACGTCACAGTGACACCTCGCTTTCACAAAAACACACTTCAAATGATTAGGGAATACGTGATTATATTGTAATATTTAAATACTTGTTTTGATTAAAAGAAACTTTGGCATTAGTATTTTAATGATGTATTATGAGCTGCTTAGTGCTAGTGTTTAGGAAGTTAAACAGATCTCTAATATCTATTTTCTACTGCTGTGAAAACCCCCGTCAGCAGACGAGCCGGTCACTGCAATTACTCTGAGCAGCATGCATGGAAATGAAATCTGAAACATCAACCGCTGCATCTCTAGTGAATAATGTTCTTTTACATATTGTAGATCTAATAATTGATGGCTTTGCAAGGCCTTGCCTGACACTGTCTTATTCTATCTGCTGGTAAAAACATGATGCTCGAATGTTTCAAGTCTTAGAGGTTGAATTGGTCCATTAGTCGAGTCTCAAGTCCTCGGTTCAAGTCTACACTTCTTTGTAGCATGTAGTACATTGTTAGATTGTGCAGCCCCTCACCGTCCCGGCTGTCTTTGTTGTTCTCTCTGCAGGTTGAGCGTTGCTACTACTACCTCCAGGCCTGTGTGGAGACGGCACAGAGGAAGGAGCCAGTGGACGGACGCCTGGTCCAGTTCCTGCTCTCCAATCCAACCAATGACGGAGGACAGTGGGACATGCTGGTCAACCTCATCGGTCAGTTCTCCCCATGACACATAATCACGAGAATTTCACGTTGAATGATTGACTCGACTGTGTGATTTGTGCAATAAGTAATTAGGTGATGAACTGTACTAACTCTAAATGTAAATCTCCTTACAGAAAGATACCCACTGGTGGAACATTAGAGTTATTTGACTGGAGTATTGTTTTACGTTTTGTTTTGTTTTGCCTTGTGTTCAGAAAAGTACGGCGTGATTCCAAAGAAATGCTTTCCAGAGTCCCACAGCTCGGAGGCCTCGCGCAGAATGAATGACATCCTTAATCACAAGGTGTGTTTACGCATTTTTCCTTTTGTTCAAAGTAATCAAGCTCGCATACCAGTGAGTCACGTAATTGGTGAGGCAGTGCTGATGCTTTTGTCTTTGTGTTGCAGCTGAGAGAATACTGCCTAAGACTGAGGAACATGGTGGCCAGTGATGCCACTAAAGCGGAACTGTCTGATGCTATGGACACCATGATAGAGGAGGTGAGACTCAAAGAGCACATGCAACTGTTGTAGTGTAGGAAGATTCCCAAGTATTCAACGTATTCATTGAGGAACATAATCCGTCTTTGACTGGAGGAACTAAATTTAGTTTCAGGTTCTGTGGTTTTCTTTCCAAATGTTCAGGAACTATCAGGGCCCACAAACGCAGACCCCGTGTCTGTTACTACTGTGTACAGCTCCATTCACAAAATAAGAAAGTACTGGTTGACTCTGGTTAGGACAAAGTACAGATGTTTTTATAATGTTTAACATTAAAAACTGAAGTCTGCTCTCAGTGTAATGTAGTCCAGTAAAAGTCCCCTTTAACTGTGGCCTCAGTAATACAAATATAATTGTATTTGTTTGACAATGAAAAAAATGAGAACGAAAACATGGTATATACAGATGTTATGGCAGAGCTGCTGTATTGCATTGCAATAGATTGTACATTGGTCCTTTTTTACCAGAAGAGGGTGCTGTTAAATAACTGACAGCAGCAACATGGAGCCAGTTGGAAGGGATACCTAAAAATCAGTCTGCAGCCTGATCCCAATGTCCCAAGCCTTTAGCGCTGAACCCTCAGGGACGTATTTCAAACTACAAGAAGCAATATTAACAGAAATGCTTGATGAATGAACCAGGTGTGTAGTACTCTACACATGCATTCCTCTGATTTCATGTTCTGTGTAAATGTAATTGACCCATATGCCGTTCTCTTTGTTTTAAACTACGCCTCCGGGCGTCCCCTGCTAAACCAGTGTTAAACATCACAACCCTATGATTTGTGGGTAATTCCCTCAGGCTAAGTCTGCAGAAATGCCGACTTACAGAACGTGTGCATAAAGGGCTCAAAATGTGTGCGAGGCCTCACATCCTTTACAGGAACAGCTCAGAGAGTGTGGACGTTGGGATTTGGCCTCTACGTGTAATCAGTGTTTTGGGTTTAGAGTTAGGGTGACGGGTCTCTTTATTTCAAGGGATGCATCAAATAGTTATGTAGTGATGCTTTGTTCAACATTGACATCTGATAGGATCCAAATAAGAGGGTTACATTTAAGCAGTTTTCTTTATAATTAAGAAGCTTTAACAATCAATTATTCACACAGTGTCACTAGGATTTAATACCGGACTGACTTAATTAAACGTACAGGTGCATAGACGTGCAAACTATTGCATTTGAACTGACGCGTGCAGTACAGGGAGACCTTATTCTTCTATATGCTTGATATAGAACCAAACATTTACTGCAGGTCCATTTACTGTCTTGCTTCCAAGGCTGTAGTTAGTTTTTCCCATAACAGAACCTGCAAAATACCCACCTGAGTCTGCAGTGTAGTATGATTTATTATACCCTTTTAATATGTGTACATACACATACAGATGTGAATGTATGCGTGTCATTTCTGGACTACAGAGTGTGTAAAAGATGTCACAAAGCTGAAGATAGCGATCCTGATTATGAAACAGTCCACAGAGTATCTGACGCTGGACAGTGAAGACAAATTCAATAAAAGGTGAACAGGCACATGTAAAGAAACTCTTTCACACACGTGACGAACGTAACACCAGTTATTGTGTCCATGTTTGTGTGTGTGTGCAGTGAAATGCGGTCGTGTGTTTTTGTGGCTTGTTACACTGTGTAGGTGTGTATGCATAAGAGGGTTTGTTTACGCTTCCTGTGTGTGAGTGTGTGTGTGTGTCTGAGGGTCAACGTTTGAGCGGCCAGTCAGTCAGTCAATCAGCCTCCCATTGAGCCGATTGCACACGGAACAGGGGTTTGGTTATGCCGCCTGTATTGTCAGCTGTTTGGTTGCATTGTGCTGCTGGCTGGTTACTTGTTTAAACAGTCGCCTGTATCTCACAGCGCCTCTGTGGATGCCCAGCCATGACCACACACACACGAATATATGTTGTGCAACAGTAACGACTGCTCCCACTGCACGGCAGGGCTGGAGGGGCGCGGAGGGTTCTCAGTGTGTTTGTTTGTCCACCTGGAAGTGGTTTGTTTTGCGAAACACCGCTCCATCACGGCCGGTGGTGATGGAGCATACGGTCATGTCAGAGGAACGGCTGACGTAAAGGGAGCCAAACTGCCCACGGGTATTGTCTCGAGTACGTTTGACCAGCGTCATTCTAAAGATTAACACTCGCCCACCTCAGGACAAAGAGTTAAATCTGAAATCAAATCCCGTTTATTTGTTTTTATATTTTCAAATCCCAATTTTTGAAATCATCTTTCTGTGTTTTTGTTCAAGTTATGACCCCAGTAGTAATTTCAAGGATTCAATTAAATATGCACAATATGTTTGTCAGCTTTGCTGTATTTAAAAATTGGCAAGAAATATATCGTGATCAACATGTAAGTTATGGCCAATATATATGTGGGTGTGTTTTTTATATATATATATATATATATATATATGAGGATTCACACAAGTGTCAACATTCATCTGCAGGAAGCATCACAGTTGCACCAAATCAAGCAAATGTCACTTAGGACAACTCGACACATTGTAGTACTGTGATACATTGTGTTTATATGATTAGTCTCTCAATTGATTATTTAATCAAGAGAAAATAATAATTTATTGAGTTTTTCATGAATATTCCTATAAATGTAATATCTTTTGACTTTTTTGGGGGGGTTTTCAGACAAAATAAGCTATTTTACCAGTCAGCAATATGTGCACTGGTTCCAAAACAATAACAGTGAGCCAACTAACAACCAGTGATGTAAGCAACCAATGGGCAGAAAAGCGTCTTAAGTCACACTTAACTCCAACCTAAAAATAAGCTGCGATATATACAAGCAATCCGCTCGAAGTCGTCATAAAATGCACTTCTTGCCAAAACCAAAAGTAAACTCACCAAGCTGTCTGCTCACTTAGCAGCGGCTGAGTTGCGGCGATGCACGGCAGTGTGTGTACCGGTTGTTCTGTTAAGAGTAGCGAGTGAGGAGTCAGCATGCAGTCAATCGAAGTATAAAACGGGCAATAAACGGTGTTTTTGAGAAAGTGTGAGTCACCGCAACCACGAGAAGTCCTTCAGCATGCAGCCTTAACTGGGCAACCAAAATATGATGTCGTTTTCTGCAGCAGAATGCGGGGTTCGCCGTGGACAGACACAGAGATGCACAACTCACTCACAGACACACACACACACACACGACCGACAGCATGATCCTCCTGTATACTCGATGTGAAAATAGGAATTTCACATCGTCACCGCACCAGCAGAACTTTTAAAATCATGCCATCAAATTAACGTAACTTACTAATGGAAACACTTTAATGAAAATAAATGAGAATTGTTCTGGAATGACATAATTCTTTATTTACACCGACTGTACGCTGGCATGACGAATGGTTCTCGTTTGATTAGCTTCCAGCGTGGAGAGCACTGCTGCTTCAATATTATCTGTGTAAATTAGGGAGGATGTAATAAACTTGAGGCGACTGACATCTTATCAGGCCACGCAGACAATCACCGATGGTGTCGGGTGATGCATTTGTTGGCATTTCGGCATGTATTGGTATCACAGCATCAGGTTGACAAACTAACAATGGTAACAATTTCACAGGTATGTCAATGGCACGCGTTGGACATGCAGGCCCCGTGTGTGCCTGGTTGTACGCTTACTGGGTTTTCTTTTCTTGGACTCCTCCTCGTGTTCACCTGGAGTTGCATCTCCGCGTGTTTCTTTCCGATCACGGGTGGCGTGTCAGTCCCACTTTGGCGTGTGTGGAGGTGATGCTGTCCACCCTCCCCACGTGGCGGCTCTGATTGTGCACTGGTCTTCGTCACGCCGGCCCCCCCACACACACACACACACACACACACTCCCCTGACAGGCAACCGGGGTCAACGTCTCTGCTTCCACTTACTCTACCCAGGGTGCGCTTGATTTAACTGGATCCCTTTTTCGTGTCAAGTGTCTTATTGTTTTTGCGTCACATGTATCTGGAAAAACCTCTGCGGTAGCCACTTTAAGATGCGCCCATGCTAAGAACAAGGAAGTGATCTCATGCATCGTTTGTCTTCATAGAGGCTGTTAGGAAGACGGTGTCCACACGCTGCATTATTGAGGCAGAGAGGATCAGCCTTTCTCTTTCATGCTGTATCTGCTGTGTATCCTTGCTCCTCTACTCTCACATACAGAGACACGTAGGCAACACACACACACACGCACGCACGCACGCACGCACACAGGGACATTCACTGTACATGCACGTACAGTTACCAGAACACACACAGATGGTATCCCTCACGCCACGACTGTAGCCCTTCCGTGCTCCATTGCGTCATGGAATCAGAAACACCATGTGTGACTCGGGTCTTGGCTCTGAATGAGAGTGATTCTTGAGACAAGTCTTAATTTATGAGACGGCTGTCAAATCAGAGAGGAACTTTTCCTGCCTGCTGCTCCGAGAGTCGGCGCTGCCGGCTATTGACTCAGTTGATTTGTTGTTCGATGTGGGTGGGTTCCTGCCGATTTGTCATTGTTAGGGGACTGCGACCACTAGCCAGAGATGTCCGCTCGCATTTCTTGCATTTTCTGTGTGCACCATTGTTAGAATTTAACACTGACCACATGTGTTGCATGTTTACAAAACACGGAGGTTTAATCAAAACCTTCGCTCATTTTTATCCAAACTGTTTGCATGGTGTCATTTGCTTACACTCACAAGTCCAGCTTCTAGACAATGGTAATACATTCACCTCAGAGCAGCAACGAGGCGCAGGTTTTTCCTTTTTAATTTGGCTTGAACTGGTTGAGAGCCTGCTTTAGACAGTTGCGTTAAGTGTTACAATTATTTTATTAAAATGAATTTCATTAAACGTGCGTTGCTCTAATTTAATTTGTAAATCATTTATATGCTAACGGTACAAAATACAAGGGTCCATTTAATCCACTTCATTTCAACGACTGATCCGGTGGAAGACATTATTTAGCACTTAATTCCGGTATTAAATCTTTATTAGTGAAACTGTGTAGTCGGCACAGGTGCACATATTGCTGCACTGGACCAAGAAGAAGTGTACGTCAGGGCCAAACAGCCTGCAGCACTGTTCACAAGCAAAGCGGACCACACATCTAGTCCAGCAGAGAAGGGAAGGCCAAGATCTTGTAACCTGGACTGCCTTGCTTAAGGGTACCTCTTTACATCCTGGTATGTTAGTTTGTCCTGCTTACTGAGTGTGTTGGGCTCACTCTTGACTCCAGGTGATTGGTTTGTTTGGGTCGCGTAAAACAAATCAGCATGCGGAGGGGGGATGCCAGCCGGTCCACACTGGAGCACAGATGCTATCAAACGTTAGCCGCGGTTAGCCCCAATGGTGTGCAGTCAGTCGGCTTATTGTTTACAGCGAGACACGCAAACTCGACATGTCACACAATTGAAAGTGAGCGGAGGCGGAGCCTCTGCTATAGACTGATGAGTTGAAGAGAAAGCTGCCTGTTAACAGACCCTCATAACGGCTGGTTCCTGAAACCTGTTAACAGTTTGAATGCTACGTTACATGAATTTTTTCAAGCTGCAGTTCAAAACACGAGTCGACTTAGTGAGTAACGTGGTTGACGTGATGAAGAAGTCGACCCTGAGGCCTTGGGCTCAAATCATTTGTAAAATCTTTGTTGAAAATGCACCCGTGATACCGTTACTGATTAAAAGTTTGATCCGTATTCTTTTTAACGCTGCCAGTGCTTTGTGGACGTTATTGTGTGTGAATTTAAAGTTATTTATAGTTCAAATAAATGTGGTGAGAAACTTTCAGTAAGTTATCCTTTTTTTCTATTTGACTGTTTTGTCAGCCTCCCTCTCTCCGTCTTCCTCTCAGTCACTCAAACATATCTGTCATTGAGGCTGCAGGTGTTTCAATATTGATCCTGCTCGACTGTCGCTGTGGCTGTTTATTCTCTTGACTGAGGTCAGCCTTTCCCCTCACACCTCCATCATTCGCCTTGCACAGGGCCGGATGAGTGGGTGCGAGGCTGAACTGGCATTAAGAGTGACGCTTACAGGGCGTCTCAGGGCGTCTGAAAGACGAATTGTAAAGTGAGTGGAAAGGTTTGAAGTTACCAGGGAGAGTTGTTCTTGGAAGAAAAAGACAGAAAAGGAGGAATCAAAAGAAAAGGGCGGGGGGGGGGGGTCGAGGGGTAACGGAGATGTCTCGTTGAGGTGCCGAGGGCATCTGGGCAAACACAGACCAGACAAGAGGATGGACACCGGGGCATGTCATCCTGCCCACAGGGCAGTCTAAACAAAGGGGGGGCGTTGAACAGATGCCTTTGTTGACTCTGTGCATGTGTGTATTTTTCTGTGCGTCTGTACTTCTGACTTTACGCGTTTCTGTGATGACGAGGGGGATTGTTTGTTTGTGCAAGCCAAGGCCTGAATTTATGCATTTCTGTGTGTTTGTCTCAGTGCGAGTATGTTTGGGGTGAGGACGGTGGGCTCAGTGGGCTCAGTGTCTACTAACCCGAGAGCAAGAATGTCATCTTTATGTAAGGGTGTTTAATATGTGTTGACTAAGCACGGGAAACTGCTGCCATGGCTGCTATTTCTCCAGGCCGAGCCAAAAATAATCCCCCCCGTCAGCTCCATATTCAGCTAGACAGAAGTTTGATTTGTCTGGAAATCAGAAGTAGAAGTCAATAAAAATAGTGTTTAAAATCTATTGGAACTGTGTCCTTTGTGACACCCACAGAGTGGGATTTATCAGCATTCAACGGAACAATACTCGCCGTCGTACACGTTATCTACCGCCAACAATGGACTGCGTCGCATCCTAATTTCCCAGCCGCTTTTTAATCGTACGTGATAGGAAAAGCATCTGCCGGGTCCTGGGAGGGGAGCGCAGAGGACAGGAGAGGTGAAAAAGCAAAAAAAAAGGGGGAAATTCCTAAGATAACCATATCGGAGGTTAGAAGATTGACAGACGGCCCAGTCCAAACAACCCGATTTAGCCCACAGGAACTCAGTCTGAACTCCAGCACCGCAGGACGACACACATGGTGGGAGGAGGAGGAGGGGGAGGGGAGAGAGTGTATGGTGCAAATGGGGAAGTAGGGGGATATGAGAAGAGATGGAGGGAAGGCCCAGGCACTGATGGATGAGTGTATGCAAGGACAGACATGGGTTTGAGAGGTTGGATGAGCACACATTAAGAATATGAGCTGGCAATGAAATGTAGAAACATCTCCAGCACTCTCCCTAGAGGCAGTTGATAGTCTAATTATGTCATTTTGTGTGGAAGTGTTCCTTTTTAGATACGAGTTGAACACAGATTAGAGTTTGATGTTCAGCATGTGTGCTCTGCAGGTGTTCCGGGTGGCCAGCGTTTGTCTAGGCAGCCCCCCTGAGACCATCTGCTGGGAGTACAGGGACAAGGACAAGAACTTCCATCGCATGGGACCCCTCACCCCGCAGGAGTTCTACAAGGAGCACGTCAAACCTCTATACAACATTCAGGACAAAGTAAGCGACCCATAAAACACATCAGATATAGGCCGTGTCACTATTTCTGGCTCCCTATGGGCAGTTGCACTGTTTCTGACCCCATGTGTTCACTCTCTAATCCTCAGGTCTGCCTCGTGAACGACCCCCGACCCCAGAACCCTTACGGGAAGCTGTACAGCGTGGAGTTCCTCGGTAACATGGTCGGTGGCCGCACCACGCTGTACAACAACCAGGCCATCCAGCTGCTTAAAAAGGCTGCGGCTGATTCCATCAAGGAGGGGGAGGTAGGGTCGGGGCAAACGGGCATAAATGTGGACGCAGTCGGTCTGAGGGTGTCGGTACGTTTGAACTTCATAAATGTGCAAACGGCTGCTCTTTTTCCTCTTAGGCGGTGTGGTTCGGTTGTGATGTCGGGAAACATTTCCACGGCAAGCTGGGCATTAACGACATGAACGTGTGAGTATAATGAGTCATGTGATTATCTCTGGTGGGAGTGCTTGTATGGGTGCGTCCGTGAGTGAGTGTGTGTGTGTGTGTGTCTGTCCATGGCTAAACTCGCATTCTTCTCCAGCAAACTGCATCAAACGTTGGTAGCCCAGTTATGGCTTCATGCGTCACGATTTCTCCCTTTTGAGTTTGTTTTTGGAAAGATTGTATTAAATATATTATACGACGACTTTGTGCCGGTGTTCTGCATACATCACCGCTTGTTTTTGAGTTTGAATTAGGTGCGTTTCCCTTCTTCTATACACTCTATGATGTTTCAAGATGCCTTACAGCCCATTGGTGTCTAGCCGGGGGTTTAGCCAATCGTGGTTTGTATTACGTCAATACACAATACGTTGTTGCAGACACATTTAGCCGAGATCTGCACTCAAGTTTGCAGAGATATTTGAATCAAGTCTTCTGCTCCTTTGCCCCAGATTTTAGAAGCAAGGCATTTAGCGTGACGAACATGGCTTTAGTTCCATAATTTGTTTGTAAGCCTGGGAATGCAGTAAAATTTTTGGAAGTTATGCTTTAAAACCCTGTGTTACAACAACATCACACACAATATTCAGTGTTTTGCGCCGCTGTCACTACACTGAACCTTTCAACTCTGAAACGCTTGAGACAGCTGGACACCCAACACCCATCTAAATGTAAAGCAACTGTCTTAAAATCAATTCCACCAGTGAATTGGCCCACTCCTGTCGGTCACTGTTGAACCCTGCAGTCTCTGTGCCACGACTGCAGGGTTCACACGACCCAGAGCAGACCCGGTCCGCCCTCACGAGGTGCGACTCTCTCCACAGGGGAAGAGTTGCTTATCGTTGCCCTTCAGGTGCAGCGGCATCTGTTTCTGAGTTGCTGGCGCCGGGGTTAAATGTGCCCGCTGAGGCTACCGTCTCTGCTGAAGCTCATCTTTCACTCGGATCTTTTCTTGCGCCGGTAGATCATAATTGGAATGAGGTTAACGGAACCCACGAAGCTATCAAAACATTAACCTTTTCTCTTGAAGTGATCAGTGTGTGGGTGAAATCAAGGGGCTAGTAGGAGAGGTAGGAGGTACTGAAATGTGATTTGTGTGTGTGTGTGCGCACAGGTTCAACCATGAGCTCGTGTTCGGAGTGTCAGTGAAGAACCTCTCTAAAACAGAGCGGCTGATATTCGGAGACTCCCTCATGACCCACGCTATGATCCTCACTGCTGTCACGGACAAGGTACGCTCACACAAACACGCAGCACCGGCGGGTGGCTGCTCGGTAAACTCCTGCAAACATACAGCACGTATACAAGCAGACCGGCAGGAATACACACATCCAGATTTTATTGCATCAAAGCCTCGCTGCGTGTTTACGCTGCTTTAATCGGCTGCAATTCTTCCCCCCCCCCCCCCCAAGTAACCCCAGCTGTTAGGACACTTTCTTTGCTCCAGCTTCTCACTCTTATCTACCCATCGTCTACTCTCTGTCTCTCTCAGGATGGGAAAGAAGGCTTTGAGAAGTGGAGGGTGGAAAACTCCTGGGGCGACGACCGTGGGAACAAAGGTAAGCTGAGAGACACATGACGCATTATTACACAACTCGTACTTTCAGTCCTCTAGGATGTTTTTCTTTTCTTTAGATTTAAACTTTAATGAATTGCCAGCAAAGTATATTTCAACCGGATCATTGTCTAGTCGCAGAGATGTAGCAGTGACTTCTGAAACCTTCTGAAACTTGTACCTGGATCTAGTCCCGGAATCACATTCATGCTTTCACCTCCTCCTTCCTCCCCGTCTCTCTTTCACATCTTTCTCACACCGCGGTGTCTCGTGATAAATCATCATCTTCCTGTTTGTGTCTATTGAATTAAGAGCGGGATTAGACTGAGCTGCTGCCTTATGAACTTGTAATTGGCTGTGTCCTGTTTCATAAAGACTCAGACTCAGACACACACACACACACACACACACACACACACACACACACACACAGCGGCCCTCATTGTGTTCTACGAGCTCAATGCTTCTGGGTCAAGTTGCATAAACGTAGTTTCAGAATGAGCTAATCCGCGAGGTCAGAAAGTAGCACAGCGAAATTCCTCAAAATGTCTGGTTTTATGGGCTTATGGTGGCTTGATGACATGGTGACTGCTCAGAACTCCAATGAATTGATTATGCCGTGCCGTGAAATGTCTCTGTTTGATATGCGTGTGTGAACGAGCATTAGAGTATAACTCTAAGATACAACACTGACGTAAGACTTGTTGTTGCAAAATGCCTTCTTTTTTTTTTTACTGGGAACTTTTGAACCAGATTTTATTTTTTAGTGGTCAGCTAACTGAGTTGTTTTGGTTTTTGAAAACCACAAATTTAAAATGAATTTGACAAACTTACCAGTAAGTGATTTTGCTGCATCGGGGGGGGGGGGGGGGGGGGGGGGGGGTGTTGTCATTAGGTAAGTAAGGCGGGTTTTGCACCACAACACAGCAGGTCGTTCACATCACTGCCCCAGACTTTACCGTCTATCCTTTCATCTCTTGTTCCTCATCTTCCTCTGACCCTCTGCCTCTGGGCTCCACATTCCACTGCAAATTATAGGAGAGTATTTCAGGTCAGTCATGCATCGTGTGGCAACACACACATACAGTGCAGCATATACACAGAGAGAGAGAGAGAGACACACACATACTCCTCACAATATTTGCTTGAACCCGCAAACCGTAGTGATGGGAAAACCCCTCGGTCAAATCAAATGTATTTTACGCATATCTTATTCCATAAACACCGGCAGATATGGCGGGCCAGGGCCCTCAGCTCGGTCCAAAAGCCAAATTAATAAAGTGCTTGAGAACAAGAGTTCGAGATGTGGAGTTCACGAGGGGGAATCCGGGGGCTTTGTTTGTTTGGCAAAGTCTTGGGGGAAAATACCGGCACAAGTGGAGAAAAGAAGAGGAAAGCATGCAGGAGAGAGCTGAGACAGAAATTGCGGCGTAGTGCAGGTCAAATCCGTTTGAAATTAGGAAAAATAAACTGCAAGTAGATGTGGAGATGATTTTGGAAAGATGACAAAGGAGAAATTGGAAGAAGAGGGAGAGAGTGGAGTGTGCTTCTAAGAGTTTTAAAGGCTTAACGTCTCCCTTCAGGCCTTTTCATATTCTCCCTGACCCCAAAAGAGTTTCTCACGAGAGGTTTAACTTTCTGTTTCCTCCATTTTACACAGCTCGTACTTTTACACCGCTTCAGACAGATGCTTGGCTTCACGCTCCGAGGTTTTTATTTTCACTTTGACGGGACTCGACCCTGAGGCGGACACCTTAACATTCGTCACGAGAGTTTCGCTTGAGCTGTGAACGAGTTTGACGCAGAGAGAGAGAGACACCACGATTTTCCACGAATGTGATTCTATTGTTGAGTAAATACAAGAAGATGACGTTAATGTGGACGGAAGGGTTTCCTTTGTAGCGCACAGAACAGATTCTTGGGAAGAGAAGCGTCATTAGCTTTACCGTATGCTTCTAATCCATTGCCATTGTTTTGCACCCAAACCACAGTTGCATATCCGTCCCCCCTCCTCATTTAAAGGACCCATTTCAGTATCTATGACGTGAAAAATGCCTTTTCTGTGGTCTGAAATTATTTCACAGCTGCATCTTGTGCTCTAATCATCGGCCCAGCCAACCTCTTCTCAAACGAGTGTGTTTTTGATACGACCAAACCACGGTTCATGTCGGCCGGTGATCATCATGGGATGTGGATTGCTGCTCAAGTTGGAAAGCAAGATGGCTGCTCCACATTCTTCTCGCTTACAGTACATCCATCTGTTCTGAGACGGGACAGTCAGCCTATCCCTAAAAACAAATAAAAAACACCCAACATTCACACACACACACACACACACACACACACACCACCATGCCACCCAACACGCGGGTTCCAGGAAGCTCACATCAACACACACGGATACCACAGTGAGAACCAGGCAACGTGCCATCGAAGATCTGCGTACTTGGAAGAACACACATATACACAACAGAGACGCCATCCCCCGATACATTGTTTTGATCTGTGGCACGTTCCTGCGGTCACCCTTGACGTCTTTGATAAGTCAACTCGACAGTAGCAGGGATGCTCTCGTTTGCTCAACTCTGAACACACGAGGAGAGGAAGAGGAGAACAAAATAAATAATAATAAGTTATTTTGATTCACTCGAAGCTCTGGTTGCTTCCCGTACGTGTCGGTTCAGGACCAAATCTGAGTCTTTTGTTATCTAAGTAGAAGACTGAGATCTTTTCATTTAAATTAATCATTTCAGCATGGGGCTACGTCCTCCCGGGGAAAAATGGGTTTAGGTTATCCCAACATGCTTTCTGTCAGTGTAAGTTCAAGGTTGGCTTTCATAACCACCCAGATTTGGCCACGTTGACCTTTTCTGACTGCACACACACACGCTGAGGGAGACAGAGACGGCCATTGTTTCGTTTTATCAGGGGGGGGCGTGCAGAGGTGATAGCAGAAGTGTCGAATGCAGACTGCGCTGCAGGCCGGGGAAGGGTCCTCCACCCTTCTGCCCGTTGTAACAATAGAGTTCGGTGATAAAGAGCCACTTGTAAGCAATTCAAACGCGTGTGCATAGACAAAAGTGTGTTCGACCATTCTGTTCTCAGCAGCACTCCTTCCCTTTCAGTGAAAGCGGAGTAACAGTAATCGGCTTAATTAGTGACACGATGTGTCGTGATTGAGGCTCTCTGACGGGATCGACTTTGGCCTTTTTTCCTCTCAAATCCTGATATTTAAAGGCTGGACCGCTCTCACTTGTGGAGGAAAATAACTAGCATCTGAGAAAATTCTGTTCAAATTTTAGAGGAGCACCACTTTATTATGAATTGTAAAAATCTTTATAACAAAGGAACATTCGTAGCGTTGTTTATTTAGACTGATTTAACCCCAGTTCTCCGCTTGACTGCCATCGTTTTAGGTGAAAACCGACTGATTGGTTGTCTTCCCTGTCTTTCTCTGTAGGTTACTTGATCATGACGGACGATTGGTTCTCCGAATATGTGTACGAGGTGGTGGTAGACAAGAAGTACCTCTCAGCTGATGTCCTGGACGTGATGCAACAGGAGCCCGTTGTGCTTCCTGCCTGGGACCCCATGGGAGCCCTGGCATAACTACAGAAATCCAGGTTTTAGCCCCAACCTCTGGTCTATTTGACTCCGCCCTATTCATCGGCTGCTTTTACCTCTCCAATACTCTCCCTCCCCCCCTCCCCTTCCAAAACAGCCTGATCTTCTAGACAAAATAATAAAGATTTTGTTTTCTTTTTTACCGGACTGCCTGTGTCTTTTGTCTGCCTTTGTTTCTGCCAGACAGTGGAGGTTTACACTGCCACATTTATTTATTTTTGCGATGGTATAAGGCTCTGAATCTGGGCCACAGCGTTTTTAAAAGGTGGGTTTATTGCATCATAAACACTTTTTCATTTTGAGAAAAGGCAGCTTCACAAACAAGCAGAATATTTAATAGTTATATACTCACTAGCACTGTAAAAAGCAGGAATCACTGCTGTGTAATTTCACTTACACTCCTGTGTGCTCCAGAGTTTTAAACATATTTTTATATGACATCAATGGTCGTGTTTTTCACTGAGTCTCTTTCCCCTCTTGGACACTTTGCAAAACAGCAGTGATTTACTGTGCTTGGAATAACACTTGCAGAATTTCCAATAACACGCCATCGTACCATAACATCCTCTCTCTACAAACACCATTCAAACCAGAAAGGTAGCATAGGTGTGTATGTGTATATGTATTATTTTTTGCCTGTATCTACCATCTAATATTAAAAGCAGGAAAGGGTCACACTGTACACTTCAACAATACTTGCTCATTTTCTACAGAGAACGGCTTAGTTTTCCAAGCACTTCCTGCCCAGCCTCTGTAATCACTTCTCAGCGACGTTCCAACTCTTCCTGCTTTAATAAAACACTCCTGTCAAGGTAGGGACGACCTCTGACCTCCCAGCAGTTGGTCTGTCAGCTAAGTTCTTACTGTTCACCTTCTGCAGCGTTGTTGTTGAGAGCATTCAGCATCACTGGCCTAATGTAGAAGGGAGAGCTTGGATGGGATAGCTTTTAGTGTGAATTCAGCAAAATCTAGAGGTGAAGAGGCGTTATTTTACTGCAATTTCAATGACGCATCTTTCCTGTCAGATTGCGCTGTGTACGGAGACATATCGGCATTAGAGTAATCCTAAAAACATGTGATGCAGCCTACCGTAATAACTTCTACGTCCTCCTACCCATCAACCTGCAATTTTTCATCTTAGTTTCTCAACTTCTCGGTCCTGTTCTGGCATTCCAGTTTATCTGCAGCTTGCCTCGTGTTTTTTGTTATATCCTCTTCTACTTTCTCCCGGTGTTTCCACATCCGACATATAACGGTTGGAGCCACTCTTCTCAGTGCATTCAAAGACAAAGCCAGAGATTTTGTGAATTATCGTGAAGCAGTTTTGAAAAATGTACTCTCTACAGAAACTGGACAGATGGTGTTCTGAGATTTTAAGGTTAATTAATAGCATTTCCCTACAATCTATTTCCTAGAAGTCCTCCCTCAGAGGAATGGTATTTTCTTTTCTTTTTTTTTAATCTGGGTTTGATTTAGAGGAGAGTGCGCTGTAAATCTTAGCTGGCAGAACCCGGGTTTCGTAATATGTTCAAGAGGAAATGGGAGATACTTTGTAATTAATAGTATTTCACCTTTGTGTAATAGAAGTTATCACACAAAGTAATCAGCTGCCATGAATAAACTGCACAGTCAAATGTTTTCTGTAAACAAATGTTTGATAAAATAAATAAGTGTGTGTGTGTGCGCACACAGTATGTACGCCAGTGGTGCTAAATAAACAGCAGGTAAGACAGTATTACAAAGACATATGGAGAGCTAATTTATCCTGAATATGTTCGTGTATCATGGTTGAGTAATTCCTTGTGACTCTTAGTCTGCAAAAAGATTTGCAGGAGTCTTCATATGTCTAACATTTGTGTCTTGTTTTGCCCTTTAGCTGTCAGTTAGTGGTGGCATGCAATGACAATGCAATTAACTGTAATGAAAGTACATTTACTCGAGTACTTTTTACTCCACTCCACTTCTAATTACATCATCTCCACCTACACTAACCACCACATTAACACGTTAGTTATGTGTTAAAAGCATGCGGAATAACAATTCAATAATGTATTTCTATAATGAAATAGTCACATTAAATGAATAAATTACTGACTTTACTTGTTTTATATTTCAAAGTAAGACATTTAATTAATTATTTTAACATTGGTGTATTTCTACTTGTAGGCTATTTAAGAAAAAGGATCCAAACTCCAAATAATGAATGTGCTAATTGAAGCATTTAGCTCCGACCACACTCTGGCAGCACGCGCGTTTATTGATTAATGGTTTGTGACTGCGCATGTCAGGCAATCAGGAGATGACCACACGTCAAGTTCTCAGGTAACGTTGACGACAATGATTTATCCTGAAAAGGGAAGACTTCACCATGCAAGACCAATTACTGAAGAAACATCAAGGTTCGTATAACTTTCTCTCAGCGCATTGTTTGTAATGTGTTCTACCACCAAAACGGCTCATAGTTTGATGGGTTAACTCATGCATTAACTTTATGTAAATTAGCTAACTGACAAACTGTTGTGACAGTTAGCGCCAGCCAAACGGACAAACTCGAAAAAACATACCGCACTAAAGACATTTCTTTTGCTTTGTTTTTGCACAACTTTTCTGAATTTCCCGTCAGTGTTTCGATAATTCAATGCTCTTCTACAGTAATACATCGGTAGTGCATCATATGTGTTTAATTAACTGCTAATTTGAAGTGAGCGCTTCCGGCTGCTCGTTTTTCCACAATAAAAGCTTTCGATGTATGTTTTATTGTGAAAGCAGCGACAGAAAATGCCCGGTGATTGTCATGGTATTGTCAGAGGACAGGTTACTGTTTGCTCTAACTTTATGTACATTACTAAACCTGATGGCTAATGTCATGGCATTCATAGGACTTCAGATGCTGTGTGCTAATATATCTAAACCATGTCTTTATGTATATTTGTACATGAAAAGTGATATTTGCAGTAGAGATTGGTGACCATGAAGACACTGCTCTATATGAGTCAGATTGAATCTTTCATTGTGCTCCTGAAGGTGAAATCTGTGCATTGTATGACACAGGTACAGCTTTAGCAGCCTACATAACGGTCCTCCTCACACGTGTCTTCTCTTGGAGGCATCCTGTGCATGCTTATTGTGGATATTTCTTTCAGGTACATTATGGGATGCAGAACAAAGCCGGATTGTGAATTTATGAACCCGTCCACCCTGGTTCACAAGGCGTATAAATGACGTCCAAAAATGAGTCTTGTGATAGTTTGTGTTTGACGGGAGGAATTAGCCTCCAGTTGAACCGTCCTGGACTGTTCATAACACACCTGGTCTCATTATTCCCCCTTTTTCAGTTGTGTGTTTGTGTGTTCGCGCGCACACACACGTGCCTGTGTCTGGATTTGTGTGTGTTTCAATTAGGATTAACCTAGTACTTCAGCTGATGCTGATTGGAATGACGTTCAACACTCACTCCCTGGCTGGCTTTTCACAAGAACACTGGGGCTGGACGCTGTGTGTGTTTTGGGTCGGACAGGAAGAAAGAGGACACGGTGATTACAATTTAATGTCAACATGACGGGCGACTGCGTCGTCTGCCTCGACCCAAGCCGCTGTCTTTTATATCCCTTCAATCTCTCTCCCCACGTACGCACACACACGTACACACACACACACAATGAAGGTTTAGTGGACCTACGACTGTACCTGGCATGGCGCCTTTTGGCCCAGGAGGTTGCGAGTGGAGTTGGACCACGACACAGACGAGCTGGCACTCCTATATTCTCTCTCTCTCACACACTTCATAATGTAAATATTCCACTTACACTGGTACAAATAATTTATGCATTAGTATTCACCTCTTATTCGTCTTCGGCCCTCCTTGTAAATATGCATCAAGGAGCCTTGGATTAGGGGCAGGAATCCTTTCCTAAAGCCCAGCGTGTGCGTGCGTGCGTGCGTGTGCGTGTGCGTGTGTGTGCGTGCGTGTGCGTGTGTGTGTGTGTGTGTGTGTGTTTGGGGTGAGAGCATATGTGTGAGTGGGTGCATGCATACTTGAGTGTGTGTGGTTGCGTCTTAAGCCAGGCAGAGCAGAATACGGCCTGCTGTAAGCCCAGGCATGTGTGATTTGTGTGATTGGGTTTAGAATTGCGTTGATGGCCGACGTGTTGGACACCGGCTGACCAGACGCTCCGCGGTTAACGCGGGCTGTCGAGCTAAAAATACCAAGGTAAGACCACACGACCTGTCTGTCTTTGATTACGACCCATAATTCTATTACCAGCGGGTTCATTGTTCCAATCAGTCCTCGGGGATGAATATGTATTGATAGCCGTCTGTGTAAGATATGTATTAATGTAGTGCATGTGTGTAAGGCAGGGACCAGTGAGACAGGCCGTGATTACTAGACAACAGCAGTTTTGTTTTTGTGTTTTTTTGTGAGTTTTAATTGATTTTCCTCTTTTCGTTATTCATCCTCATGTGTGTTATTTCCATAACCTATAAGCTTTCCAAATCAGACCGATTTATAATATGTTTCCAATTTGGGAAACAAATTCCCAGATTTTGGGATTGGCTTATTATGTGTGCAAATATGCACAGATAAGCTAAAATCCAAATTCTTGTTATTTTACACCGTAACTAAATCAGTTTTTGTATCAAATGAAAGAGAAAATATAAATGACTGTTTAGTAAATAAAAGAACAAAAGTAACGATTACTTTTCTACTAGCATGTCTGTCTTGTAGAGTATAAAAATCTTTGCGTTACTGACTATCCATCCTCATCTTTCTGTCTTTCTTTTCTTACACTCGAGTCCTGTGTGGTTGTTACTTTTTAAACAGTATTTTCATATTTTCTGGAAGGGTTTGATAATCTGAAAATGGGAGCTGACCATGTGAAGCTTTTAACAGGTCAGCTCCCACTGTTCACTTGAGCGCACAAAATGTGGGCATAGAGCCACTCGGTTTTCAAGAAATCCCAAAATAATTAACACAACGCAAGCACCCACAGATCATGCCTCTCACGCTTTTTGAATGAAATCTTAGTATTGATTTATTTTTTCCTCTCAAATCTATTGGAAAGGAAATACTGACATCCTATTAGATCTATGGGGAATACTTGCAGTACATACTGTATCTTAAGCCCTAATAAGGGTCACATCATGACTGTAAAGCCATTAGTTCAGCCTTAGCAAAATGCACTTGGCGTAACGCTACGGCCGTCAGCATCATGCCAAATGCATTTCAACATCATTTGACACTAAAGAGCAATAACATGTTTCCTTCTGGACCACTGGTGTTGACTTGGACGTTGTTAGTTTTTCTGCCTGAAGCGGTTTCATGTCATGTTGCCTGGCTTGCTTTTTAGGAACTGTGATGTCTTGTGTAAGTTGATGCTCTGACATTTGGATAATCCAGCTCACGGGATGTCTCACAAGTGTTAAATAGAGAGAAACTTCTGTTCTGTAATGAACACTAACACCGTTTGTGTCAGGCTGACTTTAGGTTCTACTTAACAGGATTACTGCTTTCTGTACTTGAACGTGCTTTACTTGTATGATGACACGTGTGTGAGCCCCTTTTTATTGGCTATGACAACCACATGATGTTGATGATGATGATGATGATGATTATGAGTGGCTATTTTTGGTGTATTTCAGAGTTGTCTCGGGTGCATGAGGAGGCCAACAGACAGATATTACACAGTCATGGCAGAAGCAACATAATTTGATAAATACCCACATTTGCATTTCCCAAACGTCTCGTGCAACCACGGCTCAGCAAATGTAAGTAAATCTCTCCTTCAGGGCAGTTTACTGGGCATGTCTTGACAGTTTGCCACTTAGAATGTGTTTGCTTGTCTACTTATCAGGCTGCCCCTCAATGTGGGACAAGTGAAAGCCCAAAGTCTTTTTCTTTTCTCCTGGGAGTACTTTCCTCTCAAAGTACTACCACTTCCACCGACTAGTTAAGTGTTGTTTGTGCAGATGTGGCAGCAGTGTAGAGGCTGTCAGACTATAGCAACCTAATGCACTGAACGTCTGCCTGCACTGTTTATTTTTCAATTAGCCACGGCTGAAGTTGGCATGATGTCAATTGGGCATGGGAACCCACAGCCCACACTTGTTGAGCTCAGGAGAAAAACCTGCGGAGCAAAACAAGGGTTTTATAATTTAGGACTCCATCATTATTTTGTGAGGCTGGTCTGTCTGTCTGTCTGCACCTCTGTGTGTCTGTCTGTCTGCACCTCTGTGTGTCTGTCTGTCTGCACTTATGTCTGTCTGTCTGTCTGCACCTCTGTGTGTCTGTCTGTCTGCACCTCTGTGTGTCTGTCTGTCTGCACTTCTGTCTGTCTGTCTGTCTGCACCTCTGTGTGTCTGTCTGTCTGCACTTCTGTGTGTCTGTCTGTCTGCACCTCTGTGTGTCTGTCTGTCTGCACCTCTGTCTGTCTGCACCTCTGTGTGTCTGTCTGTCTGCACCTCTGTGTGTCTGTCTGTCTGCACCTCTGTCTGTCTGCACCTCTGTGTGTCTGTCTGTCTGCACCTCTGTGTGTCTGTCTGTCTGCACTTCTGTGTGTCTGTCTGTCTGCACCTCTGTGTGTCTGTCTGTCTGCACTTCTGTGTGTCTGTCTGTCTGCACCTCTGTGTGTCTGTCTGTCTGCACTTCTGTGTGTCTGTCTGTCTGCACCTCTGTGTGTCTGTCTGTCTGCACCTCTGTGTGTCTGTCTGTCTGCACTTCTGTGTGTTTGCATGTAGTAGAAAACAAGTGTCAATGAAAGAGAAGGCTGCTTGGCTCTTTGTTTGTGAATGAATGAGACAAAATCGTAGGACGAGTCAGTATGCATAAGAAACTGTGTATTTTGAGGCAATTGTGTGCGTGTGTGTGTGTGTGTATGTGTCTGTTTTCCCAAACTATTGAGGCTTAAGCACATCACTGCTGAGCTCAATCTGAAGACTATGAAAAGTCCGTTTCCATTCTAAAAGACGAGATAAATCAGTCGTATGTTTTGGTCCGTGTAACTTTCCCCAAGAAGGTAACTTATGTTTTAGGAATCTAGTGCTTGCTCAAAGAAACTTCAGCAGGGCTGTTTGTTGACAAAGAGGCTTGAACTCTTCAGTTGAAGGATGTTTTGGTTTTGTTTGAGTTAAAGAGTGTAGTTTGGCCACCAGAAAGAAATGAGTCACAACTGAATTCATATTTGAGTTGGAGTCGCTCAACTTGAATAGTTGCATTGAAATCTGAATTGCATATTTTGTATTAGTTTGAAACTGAAAGTAATATTAAGAAGTTGAATTTCTATTTGATCTTCTGTGAAAATTCAACTCTATATTCTTCCACATTCATTCCTGTTTACTGAGACTCGTTGAGGAAAAGCAATCGAGTGCAGATTCACAGAGATGTGGTCTGTGTACGTTTTCGTAGGTTGTTTATTGGATTAAATCTAAAGTGTCAGAAACAAGAAAACAACTCGTATTTTCCCTCCGTCCTCCTCATCGCCCGGAGACTACTTCAGCGGGAAAAGAGCGTCTGACCCAACGTGATCGCACAGAAACACTTGAAATGGCCGCGACCTCTTCGCAGCACACCATGAAAACAATTAAAAGTTTTTCTAGTGACACAGAGAGCAGTGATGCATTTGAGATTTTTTTTTTTTTTTACTTGCTATTTTTCACTCGCCACTGTCACAAGTCAAACTATTCAGGAAAGCCCCTGAGAGTTGCCAAAACGGACTCAGATAAGCACATTATATTTACTCAACCATTGTTAGCGTCTACAGCCCCGACTATAGGGAGGTGTTCTGCTGAAGCTGGCTGAGAGCCCAACGCTTTATGAGTTGTTTTTAGAATAAAAGACACAGTTCATGGTGGGGAGACCTTCACATTCCAGCATGAGACGTGGTTTAATTACTCATTCAACATTTCATAAATGACAATTTAGGAATGCTCTAACTCAGCCATGTGATTGCAGATCTGGTTTATGCAACATGGGTATGCGTGAGAAAGTGTTTGCATGTTTGTGCTTGTGTCCGTCTGGACTTCTGAGCCTGTCTGTGCACATGAAACATGAAGTGAAGTCAAAATGCAACACACGGTGAGTTGTGGACTTCTTTTACAAAGTTATGCTGTAAAAGCAATTTCCTTAAAAAACAATGTTTAGACCCTCTCAATCATCGCTTCTGGCGGTGTTTATCTGCAGAGAGTCCTCTGCCTGTATTTCTCTCATATCGTCTTGTTTTTGCTGTGTTCGGGACACATCTGGGCGTCAGCCTGTAAGACGTGGGTGTGAAGCCCCCCCGTCAATACCAGCATGCAGGTGAGGTCGGGACTTTATCAAAAGGCAGCGGCCAGGCCACATCACTGTCTCCATCTCTCTCTCTGTGTCATGGATGTATAAATAGTTACGGGTCTGTGTGTCCGTTTGACTGAGGGTGAGCCACAAATACACCCCCACACACACACACACACACACACACACACACACACACACACACACACACACACACACACACACACACACACACACACACAGAGCAGAGAGGCCTGTGCCTCGGTTGCATTCATTCAAAATTAGGGCAATGCAGCACCTTCCCACAGGGTCGCGTGACGGTGTGGCCGTGTTTTAGTCGTGCTTTAGATTGTAACCGCCGTGAAACGATTGGAAAGTATTGTTTTATTTCTGTGATTCACTGCTTTTGTTTTCACTTCCACTACTCCCTCTCTTCATTCATTATGTAGCTTACTCGACCACCGCTCCACACGTCTCTCACTCATTGAGTTGGGGATGAGGGGGGGCAACTTTGGATGGTGTGTTCGCAAACGACAATGCTGCATAACATACCCTTTTTTTTAAACTTGAAATATTTTGACAAACGCTTTTACTGTTCAATTTGTAGCAGTTGGACCAGAAACACTTGTGTGTTTTAAACTTGACTTAAGCAGGAAAAAATGCTGAAATTGCAGCAGTAACCTGGGGGAGTACAGTTGCAGAGGCAACATTGGCAACATGCTGTCTGACCTGGGATCTGCCCACCACTACCACGGCCTCAGCGGAGACAAACTAGCTGTGTAAGACATTTTAAACACTCAGCTGGTAGCTTGTAAACTGATTAGAAGATTTCCAGAGAATTCAGTTGTTTGCCTTTTTTAGACATTACTCAACTGAATAAACAGAATATCTGAAATAAATGAATGTACTGCTGATGTGGAGCAGGACTCTAGAATTATGGGCAACCGGGTTCAAATCAGCGAAAGTCTAATCGCTCCACAACAGGTGTGTGTGATGACTTGGGGGGGAAAAAATGGGGAAAAGGACCAAAGATTGAAGGATGAGAGGAATGCTTAATGAGTAACGGAGTGTCTGTGTGTGTGTGTGTGTGTGATACAGAGTGTAGAGAGCAGCACCCTGACACTTAGCTCCTCGCTGGCACACTACTAAGTATAACCTCCTCAGTGTGTTTGTGTGCTTTAAACGAGACTTCTGCCGTGACCACGCCGTGTCAGAGCTTCACCACACTTCATTGTAATTAATGCCGTTTGTGTTGGTATTGTATGTATCAAACCAAGCTCCAAAGCGCGCATGTCTGCGCTTGCATAATGTTTCTCCAGTATCTTCCGTCTGAGCGCATGCATCCAGCTCTGCATATGTCTACGCAGCTGTGCGTCTCTGAGCGTGGTGTGTGTGTGTGTGTGTGTGTGTGTGTGTGTGTGTGGTTGCAAGTCAGGGAGCGAGGGACAACAAGAGAGGGAGAGAGAGAGAGGGAGAAATGAGAGAGGTTTCAGAGCTCAATGAGCAAACACTGTCCTGATGTGCTGGTGCACGCTGTTTCTCTGCCAAGTTTTTGCAACGCCACAGGATTCTTTAAGTTTTTGGTAGAAGTTGCTGCTGCTGTCTGTTTATAGGTTTCTGCTCGTCTTCATTTACCATCTCGTAAGGTAATGTATGGGATGTATTTAAACTGTTGGTGTGTATTTACCTCAAGTGTCAGCATGGCATCTCATGATTTGTCTTAAGTTTACGTAGAGTTCACTAAGATAAGAGATGCGTAGCTACATTTTTTATTTCTTTCTTTTTTAGAATGCTCTTTCGCTTTATCTTTGCTTGAATCTTTGTCACCTTACTCTGCCTTTTTATTATTAAAATCATGTTAGTGGAACACTTAAAGATGTATTCAAATGATATCCAGTGACTTTAAAGTTCCTGACGTTCGTTAGAATTAGTTGTTGAATAATGAAACATGAGAAAGTTGTATTTGAAATGTATTTGAACCATGTCTGTTACGACTTTATGTGTGTTTAGTGTGTCTGCACATTCAGGTCAGATTCAGTATTAGCACCGAGCCATTTACCTTTGTTTGTTTTTCGACACTTTCTATTGTGAGGCAGCTGACACATTGTGCGCTTTACAGATAACCGAGAGTAAAGTGTAGTTGAGAAGATAACATGTTTCAGTGACAGAATTCTTTTTTTTTGTTAAAGTGAATTTACATTCTTTAATTAAGTTTTTTTTAAGTCGTTGTTTCCCATATAAATGGTGAGATTTCCATTAAGTTTGAGCTCCTAAAGCATCTCATACAGCTCCGTGCCTTTTGTCCGTCTTGAGGTTTCCGTTGAGATGAAGTCATCGTTGTGATGAAGGAGTAAAAGTGTGTTTAGTATGAGAAGAATGTTTACGTTGACTGGTGTTTGTGTTCCTTCAGGTACTCGACGGGCTCTCGGCTGCGTGGTAGTCAGATGTTAGTGTAGCGGGAACGTCGTGTAACGCTGCTGGACACTCGTTCTTCATTACGATGACGGTGTTCCATGTAGATTGAGTCTTCCTTCATTCTGGCATTCGTTACTAATTAAACAAACACTATAAACAATCTAATCCACTCTTAAACTGCTCTCTCCGTTTGACCCATTTCTCATGAGATCGCATTTTGGATTGTATGTTGAGTATGTGTGAATTTTTCTGCAGAAAATGTAATGGTTATACTGTAAGTGTAATTTGTTGTCAGTGTTGAACATGTGTTTTAATTCAAACATTGCAGCCTTCCTCTTTGCCAAGTTTAAAAGTAATTAAAGTGTTTTACAACGCAGCTGTACAACCGTTTGTACTGAGTGTGAATGGTACGTTTAAAGCACAAAACGGGCAAAAGGTACATATTGACATAGAATATCTCATCTGGACAAAAATATAGAAGTACAATTCTACAGAAGTCTTGTGGTTCAATTACATTTAGCATATCAAGTAAATAGATTTTAGCTTTCAATACTTAAAGGAGTTAAATGTGCGGCGTTCGTCCTTCAACCTTTACAGATATGTGAAATATTCATATTAATAGTCATTTAAAACACTCAAAATTGAAAGTACAGTTTGATTAACATCTAAGTCTAAATGAACACACACACACACACACATTACACAATCCTGTTGAACAAATAACTTTCATACTACCCATATTTTACTGGGATTCTTTGGCTTTAATATTTTATTTATTGTTTTTAGTAACAATCAAAAAATGGAGAAGTTCTTCATCCGCTTGTGTCATTCTCCACTTCGGTTTTCTGTCTCGTATTCTACAGCTTTGATCAGATAAATATCCAAACAGGTTATGCAACTGAGAGCGTGAAATTAGATAAATGAAGAAAATCCAGTCCCAGCCCAATCCCCTCAATTTGTTCCGTTCTTTTTTTCATTTTTCGGAAGTTCAAATATATTTCATATTATGTAAGCTTTACCCCCCGTTAACATTGTGCCTTTTAATTTACCCTTAAACAGCAGATTAAAAAAGTGGAAGACGAGACCTGAAACTGTATTCTATAATGTCATAATTGCGGCGCTTTTGTCGTGCAGAGAGACTCATTTTGTATATCGTGGGTTCACTCAAAGGTAATCTGTGGATTTCCCCTCTGTGTTGCAGTTTGCTCCGTCACTGAGTGCCTCCGAGGACGAGCAGTTTGTGGAGAAGATCCAAGATTCTTGTAACTTTTCAACACATCTTTCCTCTCGCGTTCCCTCGGTCCGTCCTAACCGCCGCTCTTATTCCTTCTTGCTCAACAGACACATTTCAGTCCACTTTCAACGCACCTCCCCTCATTCTGGCCCCGTGATTGTTGTTTTTTCCTGCTCTCCCGTCTCCTTTACCTGTCCAAGAGGGACAATTCCATTTTTCTCCCAAATTTGTAACCACCCCGCCGCCGCTCCATTCCCTCTTCTAACCCCTCTGTTCCCCTCATGGGCGCCATATCAGACAGCAGTGCCACATTCCCTTCGTCATCACTGAGAGCCTCTCTCCACCCCTAACCGCCTCGCCAACACCAACATCGACACGACCCAATGGAGACAAAAGATATGATGCTGACGAGCATGTTGGCGGCGGACAAAGGGGAGAACGCGGGAGAGAGGGAGGGGGCGGAGGGGACGCAGCAGGAAAATGGTCGACTGGTGCTGGCTGACGGTCTCGCAGAGAGAGGAGCCAAGAGCCTGACCTCTGCCTCTGGACAGCAGGTGTCCAATGGCTTCACCTCCTCCACCCCTCAAAGCCCCAGGGAGGGACCGGGGACCGCGGCTTGCTGTGGAGAAACGGCCCCCGAGCCCGGAGGAGGCACCGGGTCCTCGGTGCCGCCGGGAGGCCTCAGGACTCTGGTGGTCCAGCACACCAGCTCGGAGAGGCCCAGAGAGACCTGGAGCAAGAAGATGGACTTCTTGCTCTCTGTGATCGGCTATGCTGTGGATCTGGGAAACGTCTGGCGCTTCCCTTACATCTGCTACCAGAATGGAGGAGGTGAGAGGACCCAAACGGTGTTTGAAAAGGGGAAGAGAAAGATGAGGAGTGGGGTAGAGAGCAGTGTACAGGACATCCCATGTGAGAATTTTAATTAGAAAGAAGAGAAGAGGTTTTTTCATGGTTTGAACTGTACATTTACAATAATCATAGTAAGTCAGTTTTCAGCCCTCTCACTTTTTCCATCATTAAAGATGGAGGTATAGACCTGCTGAATATAGAATGCTGCAGTTAACATACTTGTTTAGGAATAGCACTTAATTCAGCGCAATTCTTTTAGTCTAACTTACCAAAAGGTTTGCAAATATTTTCTAAAAGTCTGTTTTCTGTATCGGCAGAAATAAATGTCACTAGAAACATGATTTGAATGATTTACATAATTGACATAAATACTTGATAATTGCATTTAAAACTGAATTTGAATCGCATAATTTGTATTGTTAATTTGAATAATTACATTTTTCAATATATCTGAATAGCTTATATTAAAATTTACTATTATTATATTAGTTTTGAAACGGTTTTAGATCCTCTTTTATATACTTCCACATTCAGTTTAATTTAATTTAATTTCAGAAACACAACTTGTCGTTGAGGAAGAGCAATCAAGATTCTCAGAACTCCGATCTGTGAACTCTTTGATAGTTTGTTTGTTGGATTGAATCAAAGTGTCAGAAACGAGAAAACGGTTTGTATTTTCATTTGGTCCTCCGTGCTGCCAGGAGAATACTTCAGGAGGAAGCTGCCGTTTGCTGAGCAAACTTTCAGAGTTCTGTCAAAATGAAGTGCCAGTACCAGGAAAACCGTACCAATAGAAAGTCACAAATTCCCAGGTTCAACAGAAATTAGTTTTCATCGGATGTAGGGAGGAGGGTAGCTTTATGGATGGATGGATCAAACACACACTTTTACCCATGAGACCGTTGGTCATGTCCCATGTGAAACTCTCCAAAAAGATTTTTTGGGGAGTTTCTCATTTTCTAATTTCTGCCACTTTGGATTTAATCCATTAAACAATCAAAACGTTCACAGGCCAGAGTTCTGTGAATCTGCACTCGACTGCTCTTCCTCAACGACCGGATGTGTGTCTCACTAAACTGAAATTGAATTGCAGGAACTAAATTTGAAATGTGAGAACAAAATGTGGAAGTAATAATAAACTTTCAGTGAATATCAAATACAGTTCCAGCAACTTGATTCATTTTCATAACTTTCAGTTTTAAGTTGAGGGGTCTAAACTAATGCATTCAATTTTAAACTATACAAATTTAAATCTGATTCAAAGTGTGTGTGTGTGTGTATATGTATGTATACACACACAGTTTCTAGTGACAGATAATTCTGCGAGGAGGTCTGCCTGTGCTCTGTTACTACAGTCTTCACCTAGCGGCAAAACAGGGCCTCCCTTTCCACTTTTATTGAATTTGCAATAATAAAATCTTTGCAATTTCCTGTGTTCTGTGTGTGTGCCTCGCGGAGCGAGGTAGAGATGGGGACCGGGAGACACTTGATAGAGGCAACAGTATTAATTGTGGTTTTTATGAGAACACCTTCAGTCTCTTTCTCCTTGCTTAATAACCTGTCTCCCAGGCAGCTGCTCAATCAACCCTTATCTTTCCTTTCATGTCACAAAGACACACAGCCGAGCACACGTGCACATAAAACTAGTTGATAATCAGATAGAGAGAAAGAAAGGAATACGGAGAGAGATTATCTAACTCTGCGCGGTGGGTTGGAGAGTTCAAAGATCTGGCTGCCATCCAGCTGCTTCTCAGTGTTTGGCCTTCTAATTCTCCCTCCTTCACTTCCTACTTTCCTTACTGAGCAGCCAACATCGCAGTAGCTCTACTTTGTCAACACAGAAGTTGAACGAAATGACACTCTTACTGCGTGTTTCCACATATTTAATGGACTAGGGTTATGTAAATGATGGGGTACTTACAACATTTAATGCGTTTTACAGAGTGCTTTTTAATGTTCTTGTCGATCGGGAGTTATTGAGAGGCCCACAGATGGAGTGTGAACGAGTAGCATTTCTCAGGAGTGTAATTTGACTTTTCACTGTTCGTCCATAACTTATTCTCCTCTCACGTTCCCCCACTGTTTTCATCCGCTCCACATAAATCCTCACATTTGTAACCCTTGCTCTCTCCCTCTCTCACCCCCGTGTACATCTTCCGTCCTCGTGCCTCTGCCCAGGTGCCTTTTTGCTGCCCTACCTGTTGATGGCCGTGTTCGGAGGCGTCCCTCTGTTCTACATGGAGCTGGCTCTCGGCCAGTTCCACCGCAGCGGCTGCATCTCCATCTGGAAACACATCTGCCCCATCTTCAAAGGTAACGGGAGGAGCGGAGAGAAAGCAGAGCCGATGTGAGAAATGAGTTAACGGCAATAGCTTGGATTAAAAGGCGAGTAGAGGCCATGAGAGACCAGGGCCCACTCACGGGGAAATTGGCAGTAGCAGAACAAAGCGCTGATAAAGGACAGTGTCAAGCCGTCAGAGCCTGAGAGACGGCTCGGTTAACCTCGTGCTCCCCCTCAGTACAGTTCCCTTGAAGAGCATCCCGAGCCTTTTGTACATCTAATGAGATATACCGACTCTCTGTTATGGAAATTGTCACATTTCCATGCCAAATGCCAGGTGCTCAGAAATGTGATAGTATGTTGGTGGTTGTTGTTGTTCGGAAATGTCACCCACTTTCCCCCGTAGCAACTTGAATTAGCTTGAAAACACCACTGATGTGTCTTCAGGTAGTGACTGACTGGTGTCACATACTTCATAAAATATTTAGTTTCTCAATAAAACGCACTTGGCAGGTTTATGATCCTGATTTGTGCTAACAATAGTTTGTTTCCGCTCATCCAGGGATCGGCTTTGCCATCTGCATCATAGCCCTCTACATAGCCTTCTACTACAACACCATCATGGCCTGGGCCTTGTACTATCTGCTGTCGTCCTTTCGGCCCACTCTGCCCTGGACCACCTGCACCAACAGCTGGAACACGGTCAACTGTAACCGATACATGTCCACCGACCACAACGTGTCGTGGTCCAACTCCTCCACCTCCCCCGCCGAGGAGTTCTATACGTAAGTGCATGTAAGTCGGATGTAGAGGCGTAAGGGGGGGGCGAGCTTCACAGGAGGGAGACGTCAAGTGAAGGAGGGAGGATGACTTCCAGAGAGCGATTACAGGGTTGGTTCTGGTGTTTTAGATTTACCACCATCCCCCCCCCTTTTTCCATAATTCTCTTGGATGTCTGGTTGTGAAGACATAGCAGCAAGAAGCGATTAGGATCACTGATCTCATCTGAGATGGTTAGAAATACCGGAGTGATGCAAGTTACAAGACATGACAAATACTTATTGTGACGGTTAACTAAAGGTCCACATCCAATTCAATCCTGTGGAAGGAATTTAGTTCAATCAGGAAGGACAACAGACAGAAGATAGCGAGAAGGCAGAAGCTTTATTTGATGGACTTTATTTGATAGACTTGGGCGTTGACTCTTGTCGATTCGATTTATGGGGCTAGAGCTCTATAAATAGCAGCAGATTGGCGCTCCGCTTAGTGAGCCACAGACGGGGCCTTGAGAAGAAGCTGCATGATCTCAAATGACGTCAACGAGATAAAACAGATACGGTGCTTTCAATATTCTTCAGCTGAGATGATGTTTGGGTTGATAGGAAAGCCTTCAGAACAAATCCCAAATTCTTTAGTATTAACTTTGCCTGAACAGACATGTTTGATGAAAAATGCCAAGTGTGATTCCATTTTGTCTTCTGTTGACTAGCAAACAATGTGTGCAAATGGATATTACAACAAACCAGAATGCTCTCTGTTCACTGTAAGGAAGCATGCCGATCCCTTCAGACATGACATTTTAAAATGATTATTTATATTATTCCACGTCTTCCAATCTTCGTCACGCTGCTTTCCCAATAATTAACTCAAACCGCCGAACTCTGTCAAGTTGGGTGTTTTTTTTTTTTTACTGCAACATAAAACCTGAGCTGTGTCTTTATTACTCCTGACTGCTTTGACACTCCACTGGCTCGGTCTTATCAGCCGCTCACTCGACCGTGTCTTTGTCTGTCCGCTGAGACACATTCAGGGTTTATCCGTAGTTGGCTTTTCCTAATACAGGTTTTTAAAGAACAAATTCCGCAACTCAGTCTGGCGCCAGAATTTCCTGTTTTCAACATAAATCACGTCTCCGTTTTATCGTCTGAGCTCTGTGTGCTTAACCTGTGACCAGATGTTAACCTCTCTCATTCATGTCAGCCTCCTTCTTTTGTGGCCCGTAATGTTTTTCTCACTTTGGCTCGTGTAAACGTCTATGAAGTCGTTCAAGGCTCTCTCGCGTCGTCTTTATTTATTCTCCCTGTCGAGGTGAACTTTCTCATTACTGCTCATTTAATCAATATGTATCATGTATGTGTGTACATTATATTTGCCGGGGGTCCATTGTTCTCATATTGTGCGTGTTCAGAGAGTTCATTCCCTGATATTTTTCCCTTCCTCTTCCTCTTCCCTCCCCATACCTTTTATTCAACTCCTCTTCCTTGCACTTTTTCTTACCCTCTGATGTGTTTTCTTTATTTCTTGCTGTTCCTTTCTGTATCACATCTCTTTCCATCCGTGTTCTATCCTTTTTTGGCTCCTTCCCAAATCTTCCAAACATCCCTTCTACCACTCTATCTTTGTATTCTCACTTTCTTATCTTCTCTGTCCCTTCTTATTATTCTTCACATTCTTCTCCTGCCCTTGTACCTTCTTCCTTTCCCTACTTTCTTCCACTTTTCCTTGATTTTCATCATGTCGTCTCCCTATATGCAATTGCCTTGTCTCCCTCTTTGCCCCCTCTTCGACCTGATATCTCAATCCCTGCCTCGTTTCCTCCCTCCAGTCGCCAGGTGTTGCAAGTCCACCTCTCCCCAGGTCTGCACCAGCTGGGCTCTGTCAGCTGGCAGCTGGCCCTCTGCCTGTTCTTCATCTTCATCATCGTCTACTTCAGCATCTGGAAAGGAGTCAAGACGTCTGGAAAGGTAACCAAAGGAGCGCCTGCATGGCTAATGGGGGTGTCAGTTAGAATGGATGGATGGATGGATGGATGGATGGATGGATGGATGGACGGCCAAAAGAGGCAGAGAAAAACATGGCTGTTCTGCCTTCATCAGTTCGCCCTCAGTATTATTAATCACCATCATGGATCTCCGGATATCAGCCGCTATGACTGACCAGACTTAAGAGTTTTTCAACTGAAACGTGAATTGTCACTTCATCTTTTCTGCAATAGGTAGTCTGGGTGACTGCTACCTTTCCCTACCTGGTCCTCCTGGTGTTGCTCGTCCGTGGGGCCACTCTGCCGGGGGCCTGGAGGGGCGTCGTCTTCTATCTCAAACCTGACTGGCAGAAGCTGCTGAGCACTACGGTAAGTCAGTTGGCGCAATCTAGCGAGGCTGTCTCTCGTTTTTGAAATGTCCGTGTTGCTATTATCTTTGTACAAGCTTCTGATCTTGACATAACATCGTTGAACCTGACCACACTCTCTCAGGTGTGGATTGATGCAGCAGCTCAGATCTTCTTCTCGCTGGGCCCGGGGTTTGGCGTGCTCCTTGCCTTTGCCAGCTACAACCCGTTTCACAACAACTGCTACAAGTGAGAACTTTTCTTGAACGCACGAGTCGGTGTATGTTTCACACTACAAAGAAACCTACCTCTGCTTTTTTCCACCATCCCAAAACGAAAAATAACCAGCCTATTGTCCTATTGTTCCAGTAGTCTAGTTTTAATAAGCCTAACTACTTTGCTTGTTATCTTCCTGCCACCTCAACCTCTCCTTTCTCCACCTCCAGAGATGCTTTGGTCACCAGCTCTGTGAACTGCCTGACCAGCTTTCTGTCGGGCTTCGTCATCTTCACCGTGCTGGGCTACATGGCTGAGATGAGGAATCAGGACGTGGGTACTGTGGCCAAGGATGCTGGTAGAAAAACAATGCACCGACACCATCCCAAATACATAAATCTTTACTCACATTGTTGGGGGAAAAAAACCAATGCATCCTAGATTGAATTTATCTGAGGACTCTTGGCTACAAAAATACATCTGTGCGGATGAATTCAGAAGAGCTATTTTAACCTCCCTCTCTTTCTCCTCCCCAGGTCCCAGTCTGCTGTTCATCATTTACGCAGAAGCCATAGCAAATATGCCTGCTGCTACTTTCTTTTCCATCATCTTCTTCCTCATGATCATTATGTTGGGTCTGGACAGCACGGTTAGTTTGTTGATTACTCATTTCAGCTAAATGTTCTTTGCATCCTCACATGTTGCTCTCTCCTTGCTGTTATCTAGCAGACTCTTTTTGTTGCCCAGGGCTCTTGTGTGCTCTCTCCAACCCAGAAACGGAGGTTTCATATTTGCCTTGTCACGAAGGCAAATGTCTTCTTCTATTTGACTTGTTGCACTCGTTGCTCCATAGAGGTACCGGGTATTGTTTGTCCTCGCTGTTCCATTTTGGATAACAGTCGACGAAAACAATGTGATAGGACTTTCATATCACTGTTGTGCGGCGATCTTGTCTCCATAAGCCCGTGTTTATCGGCTCTGAGGCAGCCAGCTGGAGAGAGCCGCAGGGCTGTTATCACGTCCTGATAATCAGCGTGGAATCAGCATCGGGGTTGCTATGCTCCTCTGCTTTATGACTGAGGATATTACTACAAAACGTGTCGTTGTATTTGGACTCGTCGGCTTTAACTTTTTGGCCCTCAGTTTTCTTTTTCTTTTTTGTCATTGTGCCAAGTTAGAGGGATACACAAGGCATCTTTGGATGTTTTCCATCAGTGCACTGTGGATTGTCAAAAGAGTGTCATACTACCGTTGGATCGATGAGATCAAACAGCTGATGAGCAACACGTAACATTTAGATTCTCAAAGCTTTGCAGCCGAGGATGCATGTACAGCATAATGTCTCCTAGATAGGTTTTCTTCATCGTCTGCCTTCTCTGTTTTCATCCTGCACCCTCTGATGAGTTCCTCTTCTCGGCGGTCTCCTCTCTCCAGTTTGCAGGGTTGGAGGGGGTGATCACAGCCATGCTCGATGAGTTCCCTCATGTCCTGGCTAAGAGACGAGAGTGGTTTGTCTTGGGCCTGGTGTGCGTCTGCTTCCTCGGGGCTCTCTCCACGCTCACATATGTAAGTTAATAACAACATTAAACACAGGTTCAAAATGGCTCCTATCATGAAAACATCAAATATAATCAATTTAGATTTGAAAAGCCCTCTAATACCACACATAAATCCGATTAGAGCAGTAATCTGATAATCAACATTAAACAAAGTTCCCTAATTGTCTTAGACTGAGTAGGTGAAGCCGCTTGCATCAGAGTAACTTGCCGCTCCTCTCTCGTCTCCTCTGCTGTGTCAGGGAGGAGCGTTTGTGGTGAAGCTGTTTGAGGAGTACGCTACGGGCCCCGCAGTCATCACCGTGGTCCTGCTCGAGGTCATCGCCGTCTCCTGGTTCTACGGCAAGTTTTGAGTGATGTGTTGATTGTGATGGCAATTATGACCTTATTGAGGATGACCGTAAAAGTTGGTAGGAAAGGGGTGACGCCGTACTGTATTAGTGTGTTTTTGAGCACAGAGTTGGGAACTTGTGGCACTCTGATTTTTGGGACTTTGTAGTGATTGTTTGTGTGTGTGTGTGTGTGTCTGTGTTCCAGGTACCAACCGTTTCTGTAATGACATCCAGCTCATGCTTGGTTTCTACCCGGGGTGCTTCTGGAGGATCTGCTGGGTGGCCATCTGCCCCTGCTTCCTGCTGGTGAGGCCCGTGTATTTACACATTGAAAGCTAAGAAGTCGATGACTGCTGCATTTCTAATGTATCCTGATGTCTGATCCTCGTTCGAGCTGACCTCTGCTTTTCTTCTCGTTCCTGTGTGCAGTTCATCATCATCAGTTTTCTGGCCTTCCCTCCAGAGGTCAGGTTGTTCAACTACCACTTCCCGCCATGGACCACTGCCCTGGGCTACTGCATCGGGGTGTCTTCATTCATCTGTGTGCCTGTTTATATGATCTACTACTTGCTCAGTGCCAAGGGAACATTCAAACAGGTGAAGCATTTCCTTTGTTTTCCTTTACATGCGCTCGGGCGGTTGAGCCATTTGCCAACTAATCGGTAGATTGACAGTTTGCTCCTCCAGTCCGTTGAAAGTCTCCTTACTCCCGAAGGCCGTGCCATTGATGCGTGTGTGTGAATAAGCATACGTTTTGATCCTGATGAGCAGGTGGCCCCTTGCACGGCAGCCTTTCCCATCGTTTTATAAATGTTTGTAAATGGGGTGAATGTTGGCATGTAGTGTAAAGCGCTTTGAGCGGTAAGTAGACCAGAAGGACTAGATGTCAAGTGTGTCTTCTATATAGTTTCTCTCGTCCTCCCCACGTGTCCTCTTCCTTTAACCCATATCCCTGCCTGACCTTTCTTCACTTACTGACACCTCTCCAACAACAGGGATTGCTTCTGTTGCTTTCCTTTTCATGCACCGTCAGAGTCTTTCCCTCTGCAGGGAATACATGACTGGAGATCAGGATCAAAGGAGCACAAAGGAGGAGGCACAGGCCAAAGATTAAAGCCGAGCCAAAGCCAGGAAAAAAAAAAGGCCATGACAACTTCCAGACCCCGTAGAGGCTGAATTAGAGCAGAGCAAGCTTGTGTCATCAACAGCCCTTTAGAATCGGAGCACCCTGCATGACAAACGAGGCGTAGCCAAATCAGCAACATTCATTAAAGTAGTCTTCAAAACGTCTCAATTATGTCGCATATTATGTTGTTGCTGTTTGAGCAAGCAGCCCGACCTAACATTTCCTGGTGTGTATTTGCTCTTTGTAGTATACTCTGAGCTCGTAACTTATATAATACATACTAATACAACATGTCTTCATCATATGTATTCATTGGTTTCATTGTTATCTTGTCATGTGCTTTGTTAGAGTTGACAGAAGGTTGGAGGATATCAAAGAGGCTGGTAGACGGACATCATTGGCTGTGGTCCAGTGTTGACACTGCTGCCAGGGCACACAATGACACTGATACACACTGTCAACACACACGGGAGTCGTGTTTTTGTGTGCATGCGAGTGTGAAAGAGGACGGCGTCAGTGCAACTCATGAGGCCAAGCGAGGTCAAAATGTCTGAGTGTCTCTCTGTAGCAAAACTGGGCTTGTTTTTGTCATCTGGAACATCTGTTCACTTTCCCGTGAACTCACTTTAGATGTGCATGCTATTCTTTCTCTTCCCGATTCTGAAATGTTTTTGATCAAGTCAGGTGTGTTTGAGATTAGAACCAAAAGGATTTTTCAATCAACACACAAATAATCTCCAAACAACAAATCTGCGGATAATTGTTAGAATCATAACTAGTTTCCTGATGCCAGGTTCAGGTTGACTAGAAGCTGTCTGACTAGTCATGTGACTGAAACTCTGGGAAATTGCAACAGATATTTTTGATTGTTTCTTTGTTTTTTGTTTTTACATCTTTTAAACCTAAACGCCGAATGGACTATTTAGTTGTAGCTGCACCGGTTTAGCCAAACAGACCACAGGCTAACTAGACACACTCCTTTGTAGTCGGCGCTCGGTTCAGTTTGTCATTTGATAGAAGACATTATCGTTCCCGAGACGACAAAATCAATAACGATTCTGAATCCGTACTGGACACAAGATTCCACAGTGAAGCAGTTGTTGATAAAGTTGCTTGTTAAGAGTATTGAGGAGTCGGTAGTCAATCACGGTATGGGATGGTCAATAAAATGTTTTTCAAAAAGGGGGAATCTCTGCAACCACAAGAGGTCCTTGGACCTACAGTCAGAATGAGCACTAAAAAAAACATTAGGCTGATGGGTCCAATAGTGTGCGAGATTAGCCGTGGACAGACAGAAACGCACACGTAAGCGCGCACACACACGACCAAAAACATAATCTCCTCAGGCTTACAGGCAGGCAGAGAGAACAATGCATACTGTGCAAATTTGGTGCATGTTAAATCCTCATGTCTACATCAACCCTTGGATATTCTATTTTATTTCAGAGATCTTCAAAATGATTATGGCTCCTGTATCTAATACACCTGACAAAGACCGAGTGAATCAAAACCTGCTGCTATAACTTTAGTGGCACAAGAACATTAGAACTTGCTTCGTGGCTGATTCCTTGTCAGTTTCTAGTCAAAGTGTTTGTATCACTTGTAATTTTCTCACTTCTCTTTCTCTTCATCCGCAGCGTCTGTTAAAGAGCATCACTCCAGAGCCCAGCGGTAACCAATACACAGACTTCATTGTCACAAGCGCAGTCTGACCAAACCTCGACCAAAAGAAGGTGTCACTCTAGCCACAGAGAGCGCCCTCTTCTGGACAAACTGCAAAACTACAGGACAAGGGGCTACCTTTCACCGTCTTTGCCTCTTTTTCATACATCACTACACTTGTTTTTAGCCGTCTCACACCAAGATCTAGAACTAGTGGTGGAGTTCTGCGGAGCCAGGCTGCAGTAGTTTGCTGAGCTTTGTTTTAGTTTTCTTCCTTTATCAGTTCAGTTCTCTGGGGTTTAAAAACACAAAGCTTAAACTTTAGTATCGTCCGATCAACATCCTCTCTCTATTTGGCGCCTAAGTCATCTTGTGACCAACTTTCTTCAGGTTATACAGTTGAAACGAATGTTTTCTACAATAATAGAGTATGATACAGTCTGTGTTCATGTAGACAATGAACTGCAGAGATCAGTCAAAGGAGGCCAGATCGTTACATTTATATCCTCTCTGTCTTTATGGTTGCATTTTCATATTACGCTGTTAAGTTATGCATTCTAATATGTAGCACTATTCAGGTATCTGTTACTGAAGCCAAATATATGATATCTGTTCTGTTCATATTTCTAAAGATGTTCCCATATTTTAACTGTCCTTATGTTGTGTTGACTGTCAGCCTGTGCTTATTTGGTGGCATCTTGGACAGGCGACAGATTTGCAATGAGTTCCCTACACTGTGAAGCACTGTCTGTTAGTTACGTGTGTGTGTGTGTGTGTGTGTGTGTGTGTGTGTGTGTGTGTGTGTGTGTGTGTGTGTGTGTGTGTGTGTGTGTGTGTGTGTGTGTGAAAAAAAGACTTATAATTTCCAGTTGAAAAAAAATAGATCACAGACATAACCGACCAAGTGTATTCATCCTATAACTGCAATATAAAGTGTGTATTTATTTCCCAACGTGTCATTTTGACCTCCCACACTTGAGTGTGACAAACATCACATGTGACACAACATGACGTCGTGCTGATGGTCCTCGTTTAATCACAGTGACATTCTGCACTCTGTTGTCATTCTGCATAACTGTCAGTAATAGAAACCAAATATGGATCAGAGCTAATAACATTATCAATGGCATAGTCTGAAAATCGGCATTACTGCTTTTTACTTTCTACCAAAAGTGTGTGTGTGTGTGTGTGTGTGTGTGTGTGTGTGTGTGTGTGTGTGTGTGTGTGTGTGTGTGTGTGTGTGTGTGTGTGTGTGTGTGTGTGTGTGTGTGTGTGTGTGTAGGAGCAGGAGTTAAAATATGGCGAGTACTGTACATCTAAATGTGTATTTACTAGTCCGTTTGGTATTGTGTAATCTATCCTGTGAATACCTGTCTCCTCTCTCCATGGATGTGTGTGTGTGTGTTTAGTTCGTGTGTGTGTGTGTGTGTGTGTGTGAGCCTCGGTTAGTGTGTTGGTGCGTGTATGGGTGGTTGTGCAAAAAGGATTAGAGGTGTTCAGCCCCTTTATGTGTGCATGCAGTGGTGTGTGTGTGTGCGTGTGCGTGTGCGTGTGTATACTGTACTTCAAGTGTGTGTGTGTGTGTGTGTGTGTGTGTCTGTAATGTGACCTCCTATTGTCTTGTTAACTGCCAAAATATCTTATGAAGGATGTAAACTCCCTCTTGCCTCTCTCTCGTACCTCTCGAGCTCATGTAAGATATATGTATGTCAATAAAAGACTGTATTGAGAAATACACTTGTATAGAATAAAGATATAAAAATATATGGGAAACAACGGATAATAAAGATATATGGAAATAAATAACCTCTGTTGGTTCATTCTTTTCTTCGTTTGTCAATCTGGTCTTGTACACAATTTGAGAAATTATACTAAAAAGTTGACATACTTATGTAGTCTTCTACAAACATGAACTTACATAATGAACATCAGAAAATACTTGGTGTTTTCAAAGTTATGTATCCAATGGCATGTCTTTAATTTATTTAAGTATTTAGTTTTTTTAAATAACTACTGTGAACTAAAGAGAATATACTAATAACCAAAAATATATATAAAAAAGCAACACATATTTGCAAGCAACTTGTCATTGTAAATGCTTAACATTAAGTTAAAGGGGACACCCTTACCATTAATAATCTGCAGACCTTGCACACCCAAGCAGATTTTTAAGGATTCCTCTAATAATATATTCTCCAAAGAACTGCGTCTTAAACGGATGGTTCTTCCTTTATATATTTTGTATCTGCAACAGGCTCACAGTCTGCCTATCGAGCAATCAACTCTTTACAGGATCAGTTCAACTGATTTCCCCCTTACCCAGAGCAGTATCTGCCCATGCAAATATGTGTATTTCTTTCATTCTTTGTCTTTTAGAGAAACATGATATATTTATATTCATAATGATCACTTTTGAAGAAACAGGATCCGGATCAGGTTCTGATCCAAGTGCGAGTGCTCTGAGAAAGTGGGCACCCTGGGGCTCCTTGTGAGGTTTCTCTGCCTGTCGCTGTTACTGATACCGTGTTTGTAGAGGTTAACGACTCTATTAGCCATTCTCAGTGACTGCATCATGAACTTGCTTTAATTAAAAGCAGGCCGGACACGTCGGCGTGACTCGTGCATCGCTTCGATCAAAGCCTGCAGCAGAGCTCAAATCGGGTGTTGCATTGAGCCTCTTTAAAACGCTGGCTGTCCCGACCTGTCAGGACAATTGTTGTTTTTTTCTGTCAGCCCAGAGTGTGTCTGTGTCTGTGTGCACATATGTGCACAACACAATGGCTCCTTGTCACCACTGATTAATCCCACGAATGACAACTGTAATCGTCAGCTTCAGCAAACAGTCTTGTGGTCATGCTGACTCTCTCACACACACACACACACACACACACTAGAAGGAGGTAAAAGAAGGAGTACACGCATTTTGATTTCAGTGTTGATGAAAGAATGAGCTCTCCAATCTGAGTATGTATCCAATCCACAACAGAGGTGCAGTGATACTGTATGTAGCAGTGAGTAGTATATCCTGAGGTAGTGGGAGAAAACTTTTAAAGAAGTGTCCTTAGTTCAGTTTTTTAGTTTCCACACATCAGCAGTTCTATCTGTCAGGTTCCAAATAAAACTCTGAATTTTTTTGGGGAGGTTTAACTGCACCCTGTGTGAATGTGCACATAATCATACGCTGAGCCACGAGCTTCTCCCATACGTGTGTGTGTGTGTGTGTGTGTGTGTGTGTGTGTGCTTTATTGTGGCAATTTCCTCTTAGCATCCCTTCCCCCTGACTGATGGACACATCCTGTGTTCTCTGTCTCGCCTTATCGCTGCAGATCTATATTAAACAGTGCGGCACGGCCAGCGTATCCCTCCACCTCTGCTGTACCTGCCATCTCAGCATCTGCCATAGCTGCCTGCCTGCCAGCCTCTCCCACTATCAGGTGTCTATCAAGACCCTGCAGCTCATTTCACCCCCCAGCTCTCATATCTTTGCCTGTGTTCTTTCTTATATTAATTTGGGCAAGCCAACTGTGTTTGTGTGTGCCTATACTCTCTTTCTATGGTTGCTGTCATTCTCAGAAACCCCTCATGGGTTTTGTTGAGCCCTTTGCACTGTGACAACCCTTCATACACCCTCATGCTACTTCGTACCCGTCACACTAATCACTGCAGCTCACTTTGGCTTTCCACTCTCCAGAGAGCAGCCGAGTTTGACATATCTTTCAACTCTCTTTCTGTCTGTCTCCCCTCAGTTCTCGATATAAATGTCTTCTGACAGCGATCCAGAGGGTCAGTCTTTTTTTTTTTCGATGGAAAAATCCTGGCATTTACCTTTCTAACTTGCTCCGTCTGTCCTCTCCCTGTCTCTCCATTTTTTTTCCCCTCCACCCAGCCTCTCTGCTGATCCCCTGATACGGCCGCTGCCTCTGAAGAACAGGAAATGAAACTCTTTTTTTTCCCCTCCGATCTGCCGCTCCCAACCTTTATCACACAGAAACCTCCATTCCCAGCAGTGGCTGTCTCTCACTCCCCTAATGAACTCATTTTGCACGAACGGAGAATGCCATCTTATCTCTGCAGAGTAGGCTCTCTTCTCTCTCTCTCTCTCTCTCTCTCTCTCTCTCTCTCTCTCTCTCTCTCTCTCTCTCTCTCTCTCTCTCTCTCTCTCTCTCTTTTCTGCATTGCTTGCTTCACCTGCCATCTTAGTCCATATAATTGTTGCCAAGATACACTGACAGGACCTTGATCTGTTGTCTTCTCATTACAGGTGAGGAGAGGAGACAGACGGTGGAGAGCGAGAGTGAAATTATCTTTAATAGTAACTCTGACATGCATTGGCTCCATCATGAAAGTGAGTGTAACAATATGATGTTTATATATCGTGTCAAATGACCATCATGCAGCTAGAAAGCACGAAATAAACACAAAATAACATTCAGATGAAACTGAGTGAAGGATAGATGTATCCATATGTATTTTGGGGATCCATCGGCCTGTGGATGCGTAGTGTGTGAAGGGGAGGGTCGGGGGACACGGGAGACACTGACTGACCTACAAATCACATCACGTGTACACTGCTAACGCTTCTACTTAAGGGTACCAGTTTGTACGTTACTGGCAGGGATTGCTTTTCTTTGAATGCTTTAGAAATCATCCTGGAAAGACATGAAACTCCATTGAGATTTTTAATTGTCAATATTGAACATTTTACATTTGCATGTGTGTATGCGTGTGTGTGTGTGTGTGTGTGTGTGTGTGTGTGTGTGTGTGTGTGTGTGTGTGTGTTGAAGTTACCTTATATAAAGTTACTGTATAAAACTATCTCGGTGCAGACATCTTGACTCACAGGTGTAATTAGTTAAATTGCGTTACGAAGCCAAGAGTTCCTGTTGCGTATGCTGGCTCACCGGTCTGACTTACTGGTAAGAACAGAGCCATCGGTAATCTGTCTGCTGAGCTATATGTGCTTTTCTTGCTGTGACAAGTCAACATGTCTGCCATAAGAATTCACACATTGTTATGCTTCCCTCTTTGGGTTATTTTTTCTTGCAACTGACAAAAATAGCCAGTGGGGAAAATGTGGATATAACTGTCGATGGATGAACATCTAGAAAGAAAACTTTTTTTTCTTGAACAAGAGAATCATAACTTTAATGCTTGACAGCTTTTCTGCTCTTAACAGAAGGATGTCATTCATAGAAGGAAAAACTACTTTTAGAGCATCGTTTCAGAGCCCCTAACCCCCGAATCATTAAGCTTTGACTGTGGACATTTCAGACAGGCCTAACCTAAGAGAAACTTAAAAAAACAAAGGCTCACCCAGTAGAACACCTTATTGTGACCAGCGGTTGCTTCCTCCATTGGCCATGAAAAGCGTTTTAAATCAAGACCCCAGTCCTCAGTGTAAGCTGATTTTTAATGTGGTCATATCCCCCCCTGTTGGTTTTAAGGAGTATCATGCCATTAGAATCAGAACAGCTTGTTTTGACGAAAGCTGACCACTGGGGGGGACTGGAGGATGAGGAGAGATGGAGAGAGAGAGGGAGGGAGGGAGAGAGAGAGAGAGAGAGAGGGAGAGAGAGAGAGACAGGGAGAGAGAGAGGGGTACTTACTGCAAATTTAAAGATAGCAGGGATGTTGTCAGGAGTTTTCTTTTACATTTTTCATTTATATATTAATTTCCGACATGAAACTGTATTGGGAAAAAACAGGGTCAAAATGTTACCTCTCTATTGTCTTTATTTTTTATTTTTAGCTTTAATTACAAGGAGGATTGTCTCTAGTCCCGCTGTCTCTGTCTTGACACTAAAGTCGCTGAAGTAGAATCATCTCCTACTCTAATCCTAATCCTGTTTGTTCCCACACACTCGCTTTCTCGGTCTCTCCCTGTTGTGGTTACCTGTCTGCAGAGGATCTATTTTCTCTCTCTTCCTCTTTTGCCTTCTTTTTAACTATCCCCTCGTTGGCTCTTTTTGTCATCCACCTTGTTGTAATGAACGTGGTTTGGATATTGTGTTACCAGCCAACAAGGCAAACACTTGAGTTTATGCAGTTGGTCTTTATTGGAGCCACAATTTAACCCAGACAATTGAGAATAAAGAGGGATACCACCTAAGTACCTCCCTATCCGTTTGTTTTCTCACTCTCTTTTTCTCTTTTGCCTTTCCTGTTTTATAAACAAGCTTATTGGATGATCAATAAAAAGGAAAGATGGAGAAAAGATGGAGGCTGGGGAGGAATGCTGAGAAGGACAGGGAGAGAGGAGAAGGAGGAGGCAATGACCCAGATAATGCAATGAAGTGAATCAAAATGAGCCTCATATATCCTCATATAGACCTCAGCCTCACACGCATGCAGCCACACCTTCCTCCGTCCACAACAGTCACAACATCATTTGCTGTTACGATAAAATGCCAGAGTCAGAGGAAGAGGTGTTCACTGTCTCTGTGATTTAACACTTTACATCAAGGTTTTCAAGGCTCCTTGAGATATGGGTTGTGTTAAGGTGCTGTATATCTCCCTCCATCTTTCACCTCTTTTCCCTCTCAGGAACCTCTTCAGACTTTCACCATCACCCCCCACACACACACACACACACACACATACACCTCCCTCTGCTTTACACCCCCACCCCCACACCTCATCTCCCAGGAGAGATGGGTGACTAAAAAACATGGGAGCAAGGAGATGTAAGGTCAGGTCTTCTCCATAGGAACAGAGACACACACATTAATGCATTATTCATGATGCACTATGTCACCTATCCAATACTTCAGTCGACACACACACACACACACACACGCACGCACGCACGCACGCACGCACGCACACACACACACACACACACACACACACACACACACACACACACACACACACACACACACACACACGCACACACACACACACACACACAGACAAACAAACATGAAGACAAACAGAGACAAAGCTAGAGTTCTAGTTCAGGAGCGTCCCCCATTGATTCGCATTATCATCAGCTTAATTGATCAATTGGTGACCTTTGCATGAACGGAAGTGTGTATTCAAGGGGCCAGCAAAACAGTTTGACAGCTGGTCGCCATTGCGCATGCGCGGGACACCAGCTAGGCAGCCTCGTGTTAAGCTAACTGGCAACACAATATGGAGAGCTATGAGACGTATCTGTCAAAATAAAGGCGTAGAGTCGTCTGCTTTAAAAAGACAACGTGGATTATTCACTACAAGGGCCCCAAAAAACATAACAAATAGCGGATTAATCATTTCAATACCATGTAAATACTAAATATTTACATACATTGATTAACAAAACATTGGTTTAGTTAATTCAACACTTCCGGAATACACACTTTTATTCTGAAAAGAACGGATATGTTCACTGATTCTGTTCAGCTTGACAGCGAAGGGTCAACTGAGCAACCGAATTGAATCGGGAGCTCGGCGCACTGCACGTTAGTTCCTGCCCCAAAGAAATCATGTCTGGTGTCCGGATGCTTCTTCACTCTCCGAGGTGACCGAGGTCTGAGCAGCAGCAGCCGGGATGGCGCTGGTCACCGTCCAGCGGTCGCCGACACCGAGCACTACCTCCAGCCCCAGCGTGTCTGTAAGTGTCCGTGAACTGGTTTGACATCTTTGCCTCAGTTGCGTTTCATCGGTCCGCCAAAGGGAAGACTTACAGTTAGCCCGGTTTCCACTGCTCGGGATGTGTGTGCATGGGCGCATGTGTATATAGGTGGCTAACTTAGCCATTAGCATCATACTGTAAATCTGAAAGTAGCCCCAAACAGTCCTGCAGAGGGAAGTTTGTCTTACAAGCTTAAGTTAACTGCCTCAGTTTTATGCTCAATGTGTTGTTTTTTTTGTTGCAAACTTTAGTTACTAAAGATGATGTAACCGTTTGCTAACTCACTTCCTCCCCGGGAAACCCAAAGCAACTTCAGAGACAAACTAAACCGCAGCTTTAATTAGCAGGAAAAGTAATTATTGGTTTATCCTATAAGATCATGCACCTGGAATATGATGCTTTCTGTCATGTCAGCACCACAGCTACACATTGATTCCTATGATCTCGGGTTAGTGGAGTGACATTGGATGGAGAGGAGCTGCTTTTGAAAGCGGGTTAGTGGGACAGGCCTGTCAGACCCTCAGACACGTTGAGGCTCCCCACGCCTGGCTTCAGGGCTCTTGACCCAGACGGTGGTGTGGCTGCCATAGACGAGACCTAATGCCATCACCCAGGAATATGATGCGTCTGTCAGATGGAAGATCCTGGAGATCCTGGCCTCTGGTTAACGCTACATGACAGGAGTTCAGCCACATGCAGCCCAGTTTAACCTGCAGAGTCTGACTGCGTTCCAGGTTTCAAGGCCAGTTTGATGGAGTATCACAAATGGACAGCCATGCACATTCATTACGCAGAATGCAAAATATTTAAAATCCTTTTAGGGGCGTTATTCAAATGGCTGCAGCACTCGTCTTCTGATGGCATGAAGAGCTTTTTTAAAATCATTCTATTATGGCTTTTGGAGACATTTAGACTCGTGTCCATTACAACCTTTGACCAGTCCGCGGCAGATCAAAGAAATCCCACACATGAATTATGGTTTAATTTCTCACTGTGGGACTGTAGCTGTAGTGTGGCGGTGAAAGGATCCCGGGCTGAGGTTACCAGCTGCTTGTCATGAGACCCGTTCCTGATGGGGAGCAGCCATGTGAGTGCTCTTGTGAGATGCCTGATGCTGAGAGGGGGGGGTTGGGGGTAAAGGGACTGCAGAGCAGAGACTTGTGTGGAGGAAAGAGCTGTGGATGAGCTCCAAAGAGAGAGATGAACATCCATGAGAGGCACAGCTGGAATGCCACTGTCACTTCGGGGCCTTTTTTCTTGTACTCTTCCTCCTCACCATTTTATCAGCACTCTGGAAAATTGTACTCCGGTTTCATACTATTGACCCATCAATTAGTAAAGACATCGTTTTGCCCTCGGCACAGTGGGGAGCAGCCACCCTACGGCGACGGCGGTGTAATCTGCCTAGCAGCACACCAAACCCCCTGTTCTCATTGGCTGTACGGCCACTCCCTATACACATCTGTGCAGTGGCATGGTTACCATGGAGATTAGACTGTGCATTATATCCCAGCCATGGCTTATTATGGTATGTTGTCTTAATCGCATATTAAGAGGTGTACAGCCCCCTAAATTCATCAGCAATGTGTGTGAGTGCTACGCAGAGGCGTAATAGTCTACTGGTATCACATTGCCTTTTGAAATCTGCTGAGCTAGGCAGTTTTGCAGGTGTGTGTGTGTGTGCAGGAAGCATTGGAGCCCATGCACGCACTCCTATTTCTCCCGTGTCACCATATTTTGCCTTGAAGGCAGGCTGTTAGGCTGCTGATGCAGAGAGCATCGTTCAGGCCCAGTCACGTCCTCCATCCCTCCCTCTCAAGCCTCTGCACCTCCTGACCTCTCCGCCCAATCGTCCTCATCCGTCCTCACGCATCCTCATCATTCACCAGCACCAGCAGTCTTCGTTATTGTTCACTGTCCCATGTCTGTGCGTGTCCATCCATAATGTATGTATCTGGGTTTTTTTGGGAGGGTGGGGGGGGGGGGGGGGGGGGGGGTTGACCTGTTTAGTAGCCGGGATTGACAGATTGATGCCAAAAGAGAAAGTTCCCTGAGTTTTAGGAAGGGATTACCAAAACAGGCGGGGATTAAAATTGTGTGTGCGTGTGGCGAACTGTGCTGGTGGTGGTGGTAGTGGTGGGGGAGGAGGAGGATGATTGCATTTTGGAGAAAGATAAACAGAGAGGGGAGGGCATGGCCACTCAGTGTGTTTCAGCCTCATCCCTGGTGTCTGCTCTGAGCCTCGTCACTGAAGTCACAGATGAAAGGCCGGACGTAGCCGCCCCCAGCCGCCAGCCAATTTAGCCCTCTTTTAATGCAAGGTTAAGTGAGTCTGACTCAGCGTGTGATGCATATCGCCTCCCACGTCTCTTTGATCAATGTGATGCAGTGTGTCCTTCTCTGAAACACCAGCTGCTGGTACAGGACTGATGTGAAGTGATGCAGGTTTTTCTAATTCTCTGTCTATCTCTCTGTAGGAGTCGGGCAGTGGCGAGGATGACCGCCGCTCCCAGCCCAGGAGGTGAGACCACTTCCTGTTTTGTCATACTCTCTGTCTCCAGTTTTCTGGAACAACTCTGTTCTCACACACACACACACACACACACAGCCATTCAATAGCGTTACACTAGAAACTGTAAGTTAAGAGTCGGACCACTAGGGGGAGACTGCGCATCAGATTTACAGTGTTTCCTCAATTACTGACCCACATTTTCTGTTCCAGTCCCTAAAACATTAATGCAATTGTTGCAAGCACAGCTTCTCAATTTGTCTGCTTAAAATGTTTCCCCCATTAGTGAGTAGTATCTCTACAAACCCCAGTCTATTCAACAGATTCACATTGTCATTTTGTTCCTGTCCTACTAGTTACCCTGTGTAATAAGCACCTTATTACAACAGTTACTGTGAATAATACAGTGTGAAAGCTGTTGTTTTTGTTGGTAAAGACAAATATCTCTACATGTAATTTAGGAACCAATTTATTTATAATACATTTCAGCAGACCGAGTGTACTTGATATCCTTTGAGGAGTGTACAGTGTGGCACCAACCATTGTGTTAACAATGTTTATTTTAAGCTTTCCTTAAATAGTTCTTTAATGCTACAAACAAGTCTTTGTGTGTGCTGTTGTCAATATTTAGCGACTCCATTGATGTCATAGGCTGTGGTTGATTTGCATGATTGGACTTTGTGGTTGCGGTGCAGTCGATGATTTGCTTTTGATGTGTGTATCTGTAGCTTCATGGAACATGTGACGTGACCGCTGTCATTGTGTTCGGATGACTCAGGTTTGTCTTTGTGCCGTATCCTGAGCCAAGGCCCTCGACAGAAGGAAGTAGACTTTACACAGGACGAAGCTTTACACGCGTGTCTGAGTGTTCGACTTACTTTTTGCTTCGAACCAGCAGCTACTAAACACGGGGACTTTGTCTTCGCCGTGCTGACGGCTCACGCGGCATCACTTTATATGTAATCCCTACTTTACAGTGTGTCCGTGGGACACATGGAGTGGAACATCAAAGTCTTTACAGCCTTTCCATCTTTAGTGGACTTTGTAAGGGACATGTGTGGACCAATCAAAGCTTTTAAGAGCAATGTAAACAGCCTTTTATAACTCACATTTTTAAGTTGACACTCACTAATGCGGTCTGTAGATGAGTCTAAGACAGAGTGTTCATATCTCTGTGGGGCCAGTACAGACTTCAGGACTGTTCTGAGTGAAATGTAGACGTCCTCTCAGGAGACTGTGGACATCACAATCAGGATAAAAGTGAATGCTTTGTCCAAAACCTGACATAACATCAGATAATGAAAGATTTCAACTCCACAATCTGTGTGTCCGTACCAGTGTTGTCTCGGCTTTGAACGTCTGTGCATCAGTTCTTCATTGAGTCATTTTTCGTTTTCTCCACTCGTGGGCTTTTGCTGCTGCCCAGGATCACACTCCGACTTCATTCATGCGAGTCTCGGACCCCGTCGCACTACATGAGCCCAGCGAGACCTCGTCTGGTAAAATCAAATGCATCTGAAAAAAAAAAGCTGCTCAGGCTCCCACTGGTCTGCAGCCGTTAGGAGGGTCAAAGTCTCCAGTCCTGAGCGCATTCACACAGCAGCGTAATGTGCACCTACTAAAGGCTAAATTTAATGCTGAATACATGTATTTGCTAATGAGGCGATTATTGACAGCATCTGGACTTTTGGGGGGCGTCTTCTGTCTTACGTATGTCACCATTTGTGGACCTTCTGGTGGAACAAAAACATTTCAGGGTGGGTGGTAGCGATGTGCTCATGCTGAATCTACGCTACTACATATTTAAGGGACAGAAAAGTAGTGAAAACACGGATGTTTTACATCCTTTAATATGAACTTCCTGCATCCCACGTATGGATTTGCTCCAAAAAAGAATCCCTTGTTCCTCGGGCCTATGGAATAACCTTCTGCCAAAAGCAAATCTTGCTCACTAAATATGTACAAACTGGTCTGAAAGCATGACCTCATTGGCAGCGGTAATACCATTTCAATCCCCACATACACCATATGATAACAATTTAAGGTTATGATTGCAACTGGCCCTCGATGAGCCAGGGGCCTCTTGTGGATGCACCTCTAGTGCATGACACCTGGAACACTGTGGAGTTTAACCCAAAGTGAAACGTACTGTAAAAGACTTTATGCAATGTCACACGTATATGAAAATTGAAACGTGGTGACATCACTCCTGCAAGCCTTTAACACACCCCAATAGTGCCAAGAAGGACATGTGGTCCCAATTATCTGTTAGGTAATACAACAAAGCAGCAGCAGCTGGTGAAGTCATACCCACGGATGTACACACACACACACACACACACACACACACACACACACACACACACACACACACACACACACACACACACACACACACACACACACACACAGCTTATTCCCCATGTGCATAACATCATTATAGTCCTGTTTCACCATTTGCATTGCTCGCCATTTGCTCAGCATAGCACGAACCCCCGCACACACTCGCACGGACATGCAGGGTGCAACCGGGGGCCCCGCTGAGTGACCCCCTAATGCATGTCACATAAGAGCCGAGGTCCAATTAACTCCCCACCCTACATATGGATCCAAGTAGCAGCAGGGGCCAATATATTGTATAGGAGCCACTGAGACTGAGGGGGAGCTTTGGCATTTGCAGCGCAGTGATATTTTCAATCTTTCTTGAGTCTTTGTCTCTTTCAGCTATTCAGTTAACTACTCGCAGCCTGTACCTTTCAGTTATTCTCTCTCTCAATGACATGCACACACACAGCTGTCTGTACCCCCTGCACCACACCGATGAAGAGTAGCGTCACTGCAGTGCAATAATGAATCTCTGCCACACACTGTTGCCTCAGGACTGACGCCGACTGTCGAGGACAGAGGAACCAGAGTTACGAAACTAACATCTGAGGGTTTTTTTTTTTGTTCTGTTCTAAATCAATATTGAAATATTTGGAACAATGTTGAAAGCTGCCGATTGCTGTGGCGGCCTCCTATCCTTCTCGGGGACTATCTGCAGGGGTGTGACGTGGCACAACTGTCACAAGCTGCAGCATCACAAGATGGAAACCGCAGACTGACCGAGCTGTACGTCCTGACTCTTCACTGATCAGACTAACTTTGTGGTGCAAGTCCCTTCTTGCACAGTTAAGTTTGCATGTTATTGACCCGTGCGTCACTCGATGCACACAAGCAGAGCAGGTTCACCCGGCCAAGACTTTAATGAGTCTGCCATTAGAAGAACAAGAAGAGCAGGGTTCTGTAAAGAACTCCAAGCCGGAGAACACCACCTGTGTTCATTGGTAGAGCTCCGTCTCCTCATGTGGAGACATGCCTCTTTAAGTTAATAGGTGGTTAATTACACTCAACAGTGGATAGCACACCTGCCTCCTGCAGCTAAACATGGACAGAACATACTCCCTCTCTTAGTTCGTCACTACATGGGCATGTATAGCCCAAATTCATTCAAATCACCCAACGCAAAAATATATTTTTTTCTCAGCATTGCTTCTTAGCTGCTGTACATGTTTGGTTACTGTACACAGGCTGCTTATGCAAACAGCTCAGTCTTTGTCTGTATTATCTTAAGAGTGCCGCCTGCTTAAACATTTGAACGGAAGGCGTTGCAGTCCAGCTGTTCTTTGCTCTGCTTTCAATCTAGCAACCTGTGTTGATGTTTGGTGTTTTTAGCCACAGCTTACGACTCCATCACACTTCTTGCACTTTTGGTGTGATGGGCGTTTTTTAAGATGAGAGTCACGGTTTGTACGGTATTTTTCACGGCAGTGTAAATCATTCTGCATGTTGTCTAGCTTTTTCTAACAGTAGCCCATCTCCAGCTCAGCATATGGCAAACAGCTGGCGTCATGCACTGACCAAGGAGGCCCCACGATGATGTACTGTAGGGCTCTCTCTAGGACACACTGAAATATATACAACTTAATAACCACAGAACCTTTGACCTGCATGTTTCTGCCAATTCCAGTCAAAGTGAAAGAAGAAGACGGTTGTGCAACTTGTTTCAGGTCTCCGCTAGACAACCACAACAGACTCTCACGTTACCGGCCCACAGACACGGAGCACTGGTCAATTTTACGACACTAAACAGAACCACATGATGTGTGTGTGTGTGTGTGTGTGTGTGTGTGTGTGTGTGTGTGTGTGTGTGTGTGTGGGTGGGTGGGGGTGGGGGTGTGTGGGTGGGGGGTGGGGGTGTGTGGGTGGGGGTGTGTGGGTGGGGGTGTGGGTGGGTGGGGGTGTGGGTGTTGTGGTTAAAGTTGCTGGCAACCTGCCTTGTGATGCAACAGTTGTTGATGGGAAGGTGAGACAGAGTAAAGCTTACTGTAGTGTGAGGGCAGCTGTTGGTGTGTTCATATTGGATGTTATCAGTTTAGCTGAGCAGAAGTCACATGTGGCGTCGTTAAAAGATACTCATACACTCGCCCTCACCATGTGTTTGTTATCTGCCTGAAAATGTCCAATAAAATAGTTCAACCCCACCGGGATTGTAAAAAGGCCGGTCAAGATAACGGCTTTGGTCGGACAATGTTGTCTGAGAAATACATCATTGATAGACCACTGATGTAATGAAATGATATGAAAGCACAATAACACAAGTACATCCTTTCAAAGAGCAGTGGACTTTTAATTCTTAGGAATATTGGGATTAATACGTAATAAAACCATACAAACAAAACAATAAATAAAATGTCTGTTATAAAAATGTGTGTGCAGCTGTTAGTACGAAAACCCTGCTGGTTAATTCTGGCATCTTGTTGGCTGAAATGTTGGTGACACTCGTAAACAAACACGCATGTAAACACAACGGGCAACAACGAGATCATCAAGAATAATTGACGTCCCTGTATTGTATGATAAGTGACCGGCCTAAATGTAAAGCATTGCTAAAATGATTAGTCACGTAGTTTATAATATCCCATAAAGTTGATCTGATCAGATATTTTAGTGAATATTTTGAATAAGTTGTCCTTCATATGTTAAAAACATATTAACTAACAATAGCTTTGCTTAAAGTACATTGTGTGTATTTCTGTTTAACGTCTAGTGTCTTCGCTGATAACATGAAACGTGTATGAATTATTGTTGCAGATGTAAACATTTCAAAGTAATAAGAAGAGAGCTTCAAGTAACAAAGCGGCCGTGTTCCTTTCTCCAATTTAGTCATGAAGAGAAACGATTCTATTTCAGTGGCTATTTTAATTAGTCTTACAATCTTTGATAACATTGTAATTTTCACTCGGTTAGAGAGTATGCAGGGTTCTTCTGATTGTTCCCACACTTATGTGAAGAAGAGGCTTGTCATAGACATTCCTGTATTGTGTTTTGTGTCTCATCTGTTATTGTGGTCCTCTGTATTACTGAGGAGGACGGGACACACTTCTGACTTTAAATGAAACCCACTAATAGATCTGATGCACTGTGTAAAGGAAACCTGGCTTTAGCTGTTACTAAAACACACAGGCTGTAGGCTGATCTCTGCATGGTATTATTGCAGGACTGAACATAAGATGCATAAACATCAGAAAACACTGAGAACAGGAGTCATTTCAGAGAAGTCCCACCCACTAGCAATAACCATAACCATACATCTGACCAAAATCTGTTTCCATTGGCCACAAATGTAGCCGGGGTCCTTGTGAAAATATGAGGCTTGTGTGCTACGCCACAGTAGATCCTGTGCATGTGAATCTGTCAAGATGCATCAGCTACAAATTGTAAATCTCCATCTAGTCCAGGCTTCATGTGCTGTGGTCGGTCCAGGATCAGTAGCAAGTTCAACTGCAGCCTCACAGGTCAGAGGATGCTCATGGACCTAGAATAACAACACTGTGCGTATTACGGTGAACAAAGATTGTGAACACTGAGCATGCTAAATAGTGCCCTATGTCTCAGTCAGACTCCTCATTGATAACCACTCTGCTCTGGAAAACAGCCAAAGCATGAAGCAGGCCTTCTATAAACACTACAATAGAGCGTGGCGCCGCTTCAGAGTCAGACGTATTCGTTTAGTTCTCGGGCTCTTGGCACACGTGGGTGTGAATATGATGAGGCTGCTGCAGTTTTACAGTGTTTTCCAAATTGTTGTCCGCTTACATCCGCGCATGTCTGCACGCCAGGAGCATACAAAACCTAATAATAGGCTATAAAATGAACCAAAACATCGCGTCCATCTCCCAGCATGCAGCGTGTCCGTTCAGACCACCTGAATGTGAGGAGGGTCGTTTCTGCCCCCCCCCACACGTCCTTCACCATCTCCACAGTACCGAGGCATCGCGAGCCTCGGCCCGGATACACTTCAGCCTGTTTCTCATCTGTTCCTGCTCCTTATGTAACTCAACCACTACGCCTGCGTGTTGGGAGGAAAAAGGGCGGAGGAGACAAGTGAAGGCTCCTCAATGAGCTCACCGCCAAACTGAAAAAATCCCATGTGGGTTCAATTGACTCCATTTTATTAGTTTAATGAGAACATCACCTATTGACCCTGTGGTACCAGCACACCCTATTGTAACAATAGAATTAAGGAATAATAATAATTCTGTTTGATATAATCCTTCATGGGCTACTATGTAGAGTATGCAGCTTTTAAACAAACACTACATGATCTCTGATCAGCCCTCAGCCAGAGAGGAGGAACCAAACAGTCTACTAAACTGCTGGATTAAATACCTGTACTGTTGCCAGCGTTTTCTGTACAAGTGTCGGCGCAGAGGGGGCTGGCGGTTGTGGGCGGTCCTACATCCCCGCTGTCCTCATTGGCTCCCCACTCTTCCCAAAAAAAAAAAAAAAACCTCCACCACATGTCTCCAACTCCTCCCTCCTCTGACTTCTACAGCGAGAGTTTGACCCAACTCATATGTGTCTGTACTGTACGTGGTGGAGGGTGTTGCTGAATAAATAATGAATGTTTAGAAAACGGTACGGACACTTGTTCATTATTTGCAAATCTCGTCGTGAGCAGGATCACGCGTCATTTATTGCGCGTTTTGGAAACACGCGCCTTACTTACGCGGAATAAATCTGTCATTTTCCACTATATCACGACCATCGACACCGGAGGAAGTTGAGAGACGTTCCGACATGACCGAGCACGTGACTGTGGGAACAGAGTGAAAGTTTTTCCTCTCTCCCTCTCTCTCTCTCTCGGACCAAGAAAACACCTGACAGCCGTCCCGCGCCCCGTCGCCGGCATGACGCTCGGCGCGGTGTCCGGATCCGACGGCTCGTCGGCGGTCAGCTTCTGCTCCTGCTGCGGGGCCAAGATGGTGCCCTACTTCAGCGACGACGCGGTGGTGTCCAAAAATCAGATCAACCAGCTGTGAGTTAAAAAAAAAACAACAACAAAGTGCCACGTTTTGGACAGTAGAGAATGTAGTTTGGGAAGGTTTTATACGTTAATAGACATGGACACATGAAGGAACAGTGTCACCAGACAGCACCTGATTCCATAGGAGCACAACTTCACCTCTAAAATAGAGAAACTGTGAGGTTACTGTCTGTTTGACTAGTTGTATTGTTGATATTCTGCAATACATGTAAATGTGGACTAAATGTTTCCTCATTCGGTCTGTGTTTCGACATGGTAGTAACAATGTTTCCGAGTTTTAACATTGTAACACTGTGAGTAAGCAGAGCTTGCATAAAAGTTTTGCAACATCTGTGTTGCACGCGTTTCCTGGTGACGTAGAAGGTTCTTACTCATCTCGCCGCTGCCTTTTTGACCTTACTGAGACATAATGTCTCCGCGTGTGAATCATCCGACCTGTTCCACAGGTCCAGTCACTGGTAACACAGGGAAACCACGTCGCTGCTGAACGTCATATCAGGAGTTTGTGTCCCTCCCTTTGTGTTTGTCCAAGGCTGGACTCTTTTGTGGTGTTGTACCTGTGAGTGCTTGGTGTTATGAAGTTGTTATTACGATTTAAGTAAACATTCAGAAAAAGCCTGAGTAAGATGGAAAAAGACAACAATGTTTAGAATTTATATATTTCTGTATAAAATGTGCTGTATAACTATAAACTTGCCACTGACCAGAAAGACTGGACTCACTATCGTGTACGATTCTGGGGTCATTGATACTAATGCAGCAGTTGTGAGGGAGTTAACGCTAATCAATCCTACGCTGATCTCATCTGTGATCTTCGGTGTCTGCGGACATCAAGGCAAAGTGAGGTAACGGCTCCTTTCTGCTTGTGAGATTTTAAAAAAAGGATTCATTTCACTGGTTCGTGCGGCGAAGACAAGTTTGCCCTTCAAGTCCGGATCAAAGGCTGGTCTCTTCATGTGGAGCCGGCTGAACAAATTTGGGGGAAAATCAATGTCGAAAATTACTGCAACTGGGATGAAATCAACATTACCCAATTGAATCTGTCTCGGTCCAGTGTTTCTGATGTTGTTGCGTAACATCTCCGTGCAGGCAGTAATTGGTTGTGCGCTGCATGAGAACTGTTCTTCTGTGGCGGTTTTCAGGAGAGTCGAGGTCCGCCTGCCTCTCGCTTGCATCGTTTCCCAGCAGTCTTATTACACATGATTGTGCAGTGAGGCTATTGAGCAAAGTGAACATTTAGTCTTTATTAGGGCGGCACCCTGTCTTTAAGGAAGTAAAGTGAGTTTGCATAAAGAAGGTTTATGGGAAGACGTTACTGCAAGACCCATACAGGCGAGTGTGTCTAGTAAATAGCAGCAGATGTGGGAATCTTCTGACTTCCTGGATCGGTTGGCCACGTTGCATGATTGTGTTTTTTTTTATCACCACTCCTTCGTATTGCTCAGGATGGCCTTCATCACAGTGGGGGGTGGGGGTGGGGGGGGATTTTGGCATCCTTTCATCCGTAGCACCTACAGTGTGTCGGCATGTTTACTGTGTGTGCACATAATGCCTGTTTGTTCGTAGTGTGGACGCCTGTACGCGGCAGAATGTTTTAACCGGGAGGGTTTGAATGGGTAATTACAAGCCTCGAGGCGCTCCGTGGAGTTAAGTGTTACCTGTGGCTAAACGGCATCTAACACCCTCATTGTTTTCCCAGCAATCTTAGAAGTGCCAGTAAACCCCTCTCTTCCGCTGCGTTTGTGTTGCGTGTTTTCCAAAAGGAAGCGGAAGAGATCGAAAGGTGTTTGTGTGAGGAACTCTCAGCAGCTGGATATAGGGTCACTACAATCAAATAAAGTTAAGTTTGTATACTTAGCTTCAGGAAACCGGCTCGAGATCGGATCAGCCGTGTAGCTACCTGATAGTGTCTGTTTGTTAACGGATGCTCCACAGGTTGACAAAAAGCACAATTACACTTTTTATTACCACGAGCTGTTAAAGTGGGAATGGAAGCACTTATTGAGCCAACCGACCGAGCTACAGATGTCCTCGTTCGACCAGCATTCAGTTTTATTTCACCGAGCTTCTTTACTGCCTGTAGTTTGTTTTAACTGTAAATGTAATCTGAGTCCTTCTCAGAATAGCACGGCACGGCGGCGGCGGGTTATGTTTAGTCCACTAAGGTGGCCGGCTCTTGGACCACGGCCTGCACACTGGATTATTAAAGAAAGCGTAGCAGTAGTGGCGCCAAACATGTGGGTGTCACTCGCACACACCCAGAGGACAACGGGCTGACGGTCGTCTGTGCTAGCCGATGAAAGTCTATGTTTAGTATGACCCGGTATTCCTTTCTCCTTATCAGTCCTGACCCTCTTCCGCTCCGGCTGCCGCCTGTCTTAATGCTTTGCCCAATAATCTTATTTCGAGGGCAAAATTGCCGTAACTGGACTGTAACGTTGGAGACTTTCATGACACCCCATGAACTGGACCTTTCCCCCCCTTCTCATCCCATCTGTCACCATCTTCTGCTTGTGACACATTTTCCGTTGCCGAACTTCCAAACAGCAGGGCCTAACGTGCACCTGTGGACATGCAGACATGTCTCACACACACACACACCAGCTAACTCCCTGTCTTTCCCATGGGCTGTATCCGTCTCTGGTGTAAACTCATGAGGCCTTAGCGGGGCTTGCCCTCCATAGAACCAGGCCCTATATTTATCCCTCTCTCCTCCTGAGAGTGACTAATAAGGGCACAGGCAGGAGGGGGGGTCTCCCACTTATCTGCCCACTATGTGGTCCTTACATAGTGATGATTGTGTCTGTGACTGTTGCCCTAGCAAGTACCTACTGCTTCACTTCTGCCCAAAGCCCCGGGATGGCCGAAGGCCAAGAGATGAGCCACTCCGCTCTCTACACGCTCTGACTAGGACTTCTCCTCATTTATATACTCTGTGAAGTCACATTGAGTTGAACTCGTTGCCCTTTTTCTTTACATTCCTCCACTAGCTTTATCCTTCTGTGTGTGTTTTTGGCCCTTAAATGAGTCTGATTGAAATTGGCACCGTTGCAGTTGTCCTTTTGTTGTTGGAGCGTAACAATGAGCTCAACATGCAAATATTGTACTTCATCTGGCTACATGCCAACAGACTGACTAGTGTTGTTATCAGTCTCTGAAAATACAGAAAATCGTTTTATATCATTTCCCACAGCCCAATGAGACGCGTTCAGATTCCTTCTTTTATGCAACCAACAGTTGATAATCCTAAATATACAGTTTACAATCTATGGCAAAGAAACCATCAAAACGTAATGTGAGGCATTTTTGCTTTTAAAACTACTTTTAACAATTGATTATCAAAACGGTGAATACTGGTGTATTTTCTGTCAGTCATCAATAAAATAATCAGCCACTCGCTGCAGCTCTAGTGTGGAATCAGTGTGTGGTGGTCTGTGTGTGTGTGTGTGTGTGTGTGTGTGTGTGTGTGTGTGTGTGTGTGCGTTTTGTCTCTGCTTAGCTTAACCTGTTTTACGTGTTTCTGTACAAGTAGCCTAAGAGCAGTCCCTATAACAGAGCACACGCAGGCTTCAGTGTTGCACCTCTGCAGGCGTCAGTCGTGTCATAGAAAGGCTTTTATGTACAGTAAGTCTTCTGAATGCAGTCTATCAATAGATGAGACTTTTTAAAGTATTTTTAGAGACTGTAGTTGAAAGTCTTTCCAACCATCAGGCTTAGATTCCACGTCGTCGGCGTGTCTGTGTGCAGGTGTAAGAGCGTGTGTTAGCGTGCATGCCTGTGCAGTCGCCTTCCACCCGTGGTTTTCAGGGAGAGTGCAAGTGTTGTGTTACGGATGACATTGTGCAGCAGCACTGCTACACATGGCCGCTGCCAAGTACAGTACACGAGTCTGCGTGTGAGCACAGTGGGACGTAAAACAGCAGGAATTGAGAATGACGGACATGAAACGTAGGACGACGTTGTGAGAAATGCAGGAAAGAGGAAGTGACAGAGAGGAGAGGAAACAGCTGGGTCAAGGGTGAGTGGATTGTGGGAAATTAGCTCAGCACAAAGCTGCGGTTTAGTTTTTTTTCCCCCCCTCTAGCTCCGTTGTGTCTCCTGATCCTGTACATCCACTGGCTCAGCAAATCTCAGGAAGGACAGTAGGAGGCAGAGATGGAGTTACAGAGAAAAGGGGCACGACAGGGAGGCTAAATAGCAGACGGCAGACAGTGTGAAACTGAAGAACCGCAGAACCTGATGAACTGTACAAGTTGGCTTCATTGAGTGTAGACTTGCAGCCTGCTGCAGAGGGGCGAGATGGATTATCCTGCACAGCGGTTAGCTCTCAAAATAAGCACATCAACCAATCTTTTTACGCAATTTCTAAATATGTTTCTGTCTCTGACGTCAGTGCGTCCCTTGGATTGATCCAGAAGATCTTCAGTGTGTGTGTGTGTGTGTGTGTGTATGTAGTTGTCAAAACGCTCACGTTAAAGTTTAGCAGCACAGGTCGCCCAACTCCCCGGATCAGTGTTTCCTCTACGAATACGACAGTATTTGTTCCGTGTTGTTACGGACGACAAACAACGGTTAGCTCAAACTTGACATTGACAGCATTTGACCCGTTACGTTCCCTCATTAAGGCCCAGGGGATGAGGGGATGAGGGGAGGACGAGTATAAATAAACCCAGAGACACAGAGTCACGGGCAACGGATGAGTAAACTAAATAAGGACTTTATTAAGAGTTAAATGAGAAGCTCACAATACAAACTACTTTCTAAAAGGAAAGCAGTACTGATTATCAAAAGTAACAAAAGAAAGACCACAGAGTACAACACTTGTAATTTGTTGCACTACCAACCCCGGCACATCCAACACACACACACACACACAGCTTGAACTCGCCACTCGGCCCACTGGGGCTGTCTGTCTTCTGTCTGTCTGTCTTCCTCTACCGGCCTCTTAACCACCAGGTCCTAATCAGCCGAGTACATTCACACACTGCAGCTGCTGGGCTTGGAAAAGGGAGGCACCTGCATAGACACTGGGGGGGAGAAAGGGGGAGAAAGCAGAGAGAACACACAACACGGCACGTAACATGACCTCTTAAAAAAAACTCCTTCCGTCAAAGATTCTCTGTAGAATATTGAATGTGGAACCAGCTGGGCATATTCAAGCCGGCAGATCATTTAAAATACTCATAGAAATGCTGTAAAGTAACCAAAATGTTCCTTTTTTCTAGAGCTATGTTTCAATTTAAGGCCCACGTTTTGGCTGGTTGACCTGCTTGTGGCTGCACATGTTGCTGTTCCTAGATGGGCTAAGTTCCTGCCAACTGGACTCAATTTTGGCAAAACCAGCAGAGCCACTACGCCCGCTGTGTGAATAACCATTTCACATGCAGTTTTATTCAGCATTATTGCCTTTTTATGTGCTCTCTGCATCCACCGTATAACTGCAGGAGCACCATTGCCCTAAGTGCTCTCTCTCTCTAAGTGGCAGAGCTCTTGCTCAGCATCCTTATGGTTATGGTTTACTGGTCCCATGGCTGTCATTTGACATGAAGAAGTGGGTCTTCCGACCTGTTCTATCGGTGTCTAGTGTGCCACTGTGACACTTAAAGAACGGCCTAGTTATTCACGAATGCAAGCAGGTGCTCGCACAAAACAAACGCACTCAATGTTTGGTGTCCAGTTGAAACACTGACCTCAGTTTATTACGAGGAGTCCTCCGTGCAGTGACCTCAGTCACGGGTAATAAGATGAAGGGTTCCCGAGAGGAACGGAGCCCCGTTTGATGCGACCTGCTTTGATGGATCCAGACTCACCTTTCCATCATGGTGCCACCAACCTTCTGCAGTTGGTGGCACCCTTTTATTTAACGCATGGTATCAACCAGCGGTGGAAGGTAACGAAGTACATTTACTGAAGTACTCCTGCACTCAAGTACAGTTTTGACGGTAAATAAAAATGAACTCGAGTGCAGCCAGCTCCAACATTAAAATGCATCTTACATGTTACTGCGTCAATAATAAGAAACCAATCTTTAAATATATAATAATGTAACAACTAAAGAGCTCATTTGACTGCATAGGGAGTCCTTTCTGTTTCAAACTTTAGGTAGGCTCCAGTTTCTTGAAAATATATGTTTTTTTTAATTCATGGTGTTAGTACTTTTACTCAAGTAAAATATCTTGGTACTTCTTCCACCTCTGGTATTAATCAATGACACCGTCTCAGTCGGTCTCCCCTTCGTCATCAGTGGCGTCTGAGTCAGAGTTTCTCGTTGTCTCCTCCTCCTCCTCCTCCTCTTTTTTCTTTTTAAAATTGTTTTTTGTAACAGCTAAGTGGATCGTTTCATGAAAAGCGGTCCCTCTAACCTTACGCGCTCGTCACGTTCACTTGGGAGGCGGGGATGGAGTCGACAGAGGCTGGTGTCCCTGCTCCGTAATGATCATGAATGCAGTCACGTGACATTTTTAACTCACTCACTGACAAGACATGATTGCATACATCCTGTCCTGTGTGGAGCGCTTGTGTGCTGGCCAGCTCTTATCTCCGCTCAAACACTGTGGAGGAGAGGTCGCGCGCTGTCTTCCCTCTCAGACCCCCGGTCTCCTCACAATCCCTCCCTTACTGGCAGCTGCAAGTGTGAGTAAGTCTGTGTGTGTAATCCAGCTGTGTGGAGGAGAACATTGTGTTCCGAGTTCAAACTGGGGCTTGGGTCTTGTTTAACTTGCAACTGGCTGAGCCCGTGGACCAGAGGCCAGCTGAGCGACGGTGCTCGTCTGTCCCCTGTTCCCATCTTTTGCTTATTATGTGAAGCATATTACAAAAGTGTGATTGGACAACTTGGAAGGAGCCCCCCTGTGTTTGAGGCTTCTATTCATGTGTTTGTTCTTTTCTCTTCCCTCCCCAGTATCAGTGAGAGTTTCCTCACCGTGAAAGGCGCGGCCCTGTTCCTTCCCAGGGGAAACAGCCCCACGCCTAACGCCGCACCTCGCATCAGCCAAAGCAGGAACAAGCACACAGGTAAAGACTCGCACGCGCCGATGACGGCCGCAGCTTCTCTCCGCCTCAACAAATGAACGCGAGGTTAAATAGCACAGCGTGTTCAAATGGACATTCCTTCGCAGCATCATCGGTAACAGCTGGTGTTAACTTCACCGACGCTGTTTCGCAACAAGTCGGTTCACTGGTGCGCGCACTCTCACCACCACGGTCAGAGGGTTTGAGGAATAAATACCGTCAAAGAACCCACGCTACATATCTTCACACTGTAGGACGACGAAAACAAAGTTTAAACATTTTTGGAAAACAAGAAAAGTAGAATGTGCTGCTGTCTGTGGATGAAGACGGCCTTTGTTGTCGGAGCTTCTGTGATGTGAAATGGGCTGATGACTTTTAAAAAGCATCAAAAGCTCCATTTCTGAAATATCAGGCTTTTTTTTCCCCCCTCAGATGTGGAGATCAGGTTGAATGTAGGCTGTAGTGAAAGAGACTCTGGAAACTTGCCACAGGGATAAATGATACGTTATCTTCGGTGTTATGTTAACCTGCGAAATGCCAAGAAGTGTTGTCCAAAAGGAGCTGAAGCTAAATGAGGATGTTGAAATCCTTTCTGTCCAGGTGACCTCCAGAAACATCTTCAGACCATGTTCACTGTGCTGCGACCGGAGGACACCATCCGACTGGTCAGTAACACACACACACACACACACACACACACACACACACACACACACACACACACACACACACACACACACACACACACACACACACACACACACACACACACACACACACAGAGGAGCAGGGGGGGGGGGGGGGGGGGGGGGCATTGTGATCAGGGAGATTATACTCCAGACGGAGAGGCTGGTTTCAGTTCTTTGTTGGTAAACATAAAGACCTGAAACTGGTTCTGAAAATTGGACATTGAAAGTCTTTTACTGACATCTGATAACAAACATACTCTTACATAAAGACATACAGCACATACAGTACTATTACGTTTTGTTTATTTAAGTCCCTGTAACATCTTTGAAATAGAGGTATTCCAGCAATGTCTTGCAATCTCCTCTCTGTCTTCACCCCCGCAGGCTGTGCGTCTGGAGAGCGCCTACCCTCAGGTAACCCGCTACATGGTGGTGGTCTCCACCAACGGCAGACAGGACACGGAGGAGAGCATCGTGCTCGGCATGGACTTCGTCTCCTGTGATAGGTCAGTGGCACAGCAGCGCTTACGGTCCTAGCACGCGTCCCTGTATCATGTCGGACTCGTGTGTTTTCTTGTTTGGTTGTGTTAACGTCTTGATCTTCCTCCCTGCAGCTGTACAGTGGGTCTGGTTCTACCTCTCTGGAGTGACACTCTGATCCACTTGGATGGAGACGGGTAAGACGCCACACCTACCCGCTTCCTCTTACTGCTCCCTGGGGCGGCTGACTCTGCTCTACTCTGATGACTGTTATTTAGTCATTTTTTATTGTAGGAAGATTTGTCGGTGTTGTAAGATGGCTATAAACTATTAAAGGGCATCCCCTTCCTAATCTCTCCCCCCCCCCTCTCTCTCTCTCTCTGTCGTCGCAGTGGTTTCAGTGTTTCGACGGTGAACAGGGTTCATGTTTTCAAGCCAGTTTCTGTCCAGGCCATGTGGTAAGCAACCTTGTTTCTTGTTTCCAGCAAATAACAGCTCTGTGAAGTTGCATCAAGGTTAAGTTTGCAGGCTTAAGAAGACTGTATCCATTGTACTCCCCCCTTTTGACTTTGACCTCCTTTGTTACTGTTACTTATCTTCTCTCCCCCCTTCCTTATTTTTTTTTCATTATCTTTCCCTGTCTCACATGCCAGTGCTGCCTCTTCATTTCCGTACAGGTCTTCATTTCCTCGTCCCTTTGTTCCCTTCCTCTCCCTCCGACGTCTCCTGATACCTCCATCTATCTGCAGTCATATCTCTATTATGTCTCTTCATCGCTGCAATCTTTCCCCTTTTCTCACCTTGTTTCTCTCACTAATTATTCAACCCACCTCCCTTATTATATTTCTCATTTGCTGTTATTCATTCCTCACACAATTTATTTAGCATTACTCATAATACCTCCCTTCCTTAGCCCGTTGTTATAGCCTTCTCCTGGTTTAGCTTATTTTACTCTAGCAGTCATTTGAAGGACACCGTCATGTTCCGTTCAAATTTCACTCTGCAGCAGTTTTTTTTAGTCTTTTTGGCCTCGAGACAACCTCTCAAGTGTGAACCCTCCTCCTCCTCTTCCTCCTCCTCCTCACTGTGCCTCAGGTCGGCCCTCCAGTCGCTCCACAAAGCCTGCGACGTGGCTCGCTGCCACAACCACTACCCGGGCAGCCTGTTCCTGACCTGGGTCAGCTACTACCAGAGCAGGGTCTCATCGAACCAGTTCTGCATGAACGAGTGGAACGCCATGCAGGACGTCGAGTCGCACCGTGCCAACTCACCCGTTCTCTTCACAGACCTGTGAGTAGAGACCACGTGAACACACACGCACACACACATTGCGCAAATCCACAGTTCATACCGATGATGTAATATCTGGAATATTATTTGTTCTGTGGGGCACTCCAGTCAAGAGCCCCCTTTGATGTGTTGTGCAAACCTCCTATTGAGTGAGTGAATGTTCAACTAGCGCAGCAATCTGCATGAGAAACAAAGAAAAAGTATTTTTTAAAAGTCAACATAATAATCATAATATAATAATCATCCGTTTTATAGAAATCAATTTGACCCCAAAAAACAACCGGATGTGAAAAGTAACTAAAAGGTAATCGGTGTAGCCTCTACTTTTTATTAGAAATAGAACGTACTCCATCACAACAGCTTTGCCGAACCTCTTCTCACGGAGCAGACGGTGTTGCTACTGCAGCAGAACACTGCAGGGCATCAGTCAGCTGGGGTCACATCGCTCCATGTCACCTCTCGGGGTGACGAGAAGCAACACAAAGTAAAACTAATGCACAAAGTGCAGTCAGAGTAGCAAATACTTTAACTATGTGCAAATAGACAACATGCTGATGAACACACGCACTGAATCTTTTGAGACAGAGATGTCAAGGGATCCACAAGGGAACATAGAAAGCGCAGACACCGGCTGCTGGATTTATGTCTTTACTAATACCAGAGAAATTCCCCTCTCTGCTGCTTAGTCATGTGCCTCGCGACGTATTTGGAGCGTCTCTCATTCACACACACACACACACACACACACACACACACACACACACACACACACACACACACACACACACACACACACACACACACACTTCAGAGATCCTCCAGGGTCAAAAATAGCTGAGGCTTCGGTCGGCTTGATTTACGGTTGGAAAAATGTGAACCAGACAGAAGAATAGGTAGACCGACAGAGGGATGGACAGAGGCAGGTGGTAGGCAGAGTGAAGGAGTCAGAGGATGGGGGTCTTAGGGGGGGATTAAGACAAATGCTTCTGGATGAGACAGGAGAGAGAAGCGGGGACGGAAAGAGAAATCAGGGTCTACTTAAAACTTAACTAAAGAGAAACACCCATGTTTACTGCCTGCCTGGAAACAGAAATACGTGCCACCTTGCCACCCGCACTTTATGAGCTCCAACACACACATCCAAACACACAGAAGTCCCAGTTTGTTGTCCCGCACAGGGAGGCTGCCAAAGCCGCATGACCTGCCGGTGTTTGTTGACATGGCAGCTCATGGCCTTGTATAACCACTGGATGTGAAGTTCAGATTGCAGGAAGTGGCATAATCTTGGCACCGTTATCGCGTTCGTTGAGTAATGGGTATTACCGTGAATTCCCGTTGGCCGCTCCTCTATCAGCCGTTCGAGGAAGTGACATATATTTTCCATTCTTCGGTTACTCACTAGTGTCATTCCTTGTGTCGTCACACATGTGTCTTTTATTTATTTTTTGGCCCAGCTGCCTCTCCTCCAGGCTTGTCTGCGGGCAAGTCGAGGCTTGTTGTGTGGTTAAAGTTTCAGTGGGTGACCGTAACTAACCCGTATTTGTGTCTCTTACCCCCCGTGGACTCAGTCTCTCGGGGTCAAGACGTTCAGCGTTGAGGTAAACAAGCCGACTGTTTCCGATTCTTCATCACAGATGGATGCTTTATGCGCCTGCGGTTACACACTCGTGGCCGTCACACTGACCCTCTTTGTAGCTGCTGACCCACGCCGCTCTCTGCTAGTACTGTGCGGATCCAGCTAGAGGCAAAACAAGAGACATTTAGACAATGAAAGACGGAGAGTCTAGGAGACAAACTCTTCTCGCCAGAGAGGTAATTGGGCCACTTGTTGGTATCATCAGTGTGACGTCCAAAAGCTAAATGCGTCCCCCCAGCAGAGTGGTTAGAAACGGAGCCAGGCACAACAACAGGCACAAGGGGACTTTGTTGTGGATCGCTGATGGGCCACGCTCTCGGATTTTCTGTTCCCTCTCCAGTTTCTGGGAATCAGACAAAGTGGCAATTCTCTCGCGGAAACAAGTAATCGCTTTGAGAGTAAAGTGAAAAAACACTCCAAAGAACAGAAGGAAAGTGCCGTAGCTGTGACTGTGAAGGTGGTTAATTGTGTCAAAGTGGAGTGGGGTTTTATTTTTTTTAGGCTTAAGAGAAAATGTGTTTTTTCATAAAGGCGTCTTGTCTCCATGTACAGGCCCACAGAGAGGGAGCGCACGGAGAGGCTGATCAAGATATGCCTCAGAGAGATCATGATGCAGAAGGACCTGGAGAACGTCACCTGTAAGGAGGTAAGAGGCACACGCATGAATGCGGTGACGTTAGCAGCTGGGTTCGGCATACGTCTTGGTTTTTGCAAATGCAGCTTTACTTGTTGAGATACCAGAGTGCCGATTTTAATTTCTTTTCCCGTCGTACCAGATCCGAACAGAGCTGGAGATGCAGATGGTTTGTAACCTGAGGGAGTTTAAGGAGTATATAGACAACGAGATGATCCTCATCCTGGGACAGATGGACAGCCCCACCGAAATCTTTGAACACGTCTATCTGGTGAGAACCTAATGAGTACAAAGTGTGGATGTTTGGAATGAACAATGTACAGGAACCTTACTCAAAATCTCCCTCATTTGTTTCGCTATAGCTACTCATTCTTACTTGTTTGTCATGCGTTTCATTCACGATGATATTAACTGTGCTTGTGATGTCTGCAGGGCTCTGAGTGGAATGCCTCTAATCTGGACGAGCTGCAGAACAGCGGGTAAGACATCAGTCAGTAACCAACCCTGCAAATCACACTCACTAATATCATTTTAATAAATGGAGAGACTACGCTTCATGAATTAAACCTGTTTACAAATGGAAGTTCATTGAAATGAGAGAGTTCATTACTTCTGAATCAAAGTACTGCTGCAAGGGTTGAAACATTGGATTTAATATTGGAGCTTTCACTGATACCTCACAGTCTTCATCATCAGATAACTAACACTGAATAGCTGCATATGGATTAATGGCAGTTTTATCGACACTAAGAGGTCATTAACCCGCCTTTTTTTGTCTCTTATGTAGAGTGCTCTACATCCTGAACGTGACCAGGGAGATAGACAACTTCTTCCCGGGCACGTTTCAGTACCACAACATCCGCGTGTACGATGAAGAGGCCACCAACCTGCTGGAGTACTGGAACGAGACCTTCAAGTTCATCACCAAAGCCAAGTAGGCTTCAGCGCACGCCAGCTTTGTTAGGTTCTACTTGGTGTTCTCAGTCTTTGTAATCCAACACCATTCCTCTCTCTGTCTGTCTCTCTTTAGGAAAGCTGGTGCTAAGTGTCTGGTTCACTGTAAAATGGGCGTCAGTCGCTCCGCCTCCACGGTGATCGCCTACGCCATGAAGGAGTACGGCTGGGACCTGGACACTGCCTTTGACTACGTCAAAGAGAGACGGGCCGTCACCAAACCAAACCCGGCCTTCATGAAACAGCTGGAGGAGTATCAGGGAATTCTGCTGGCCAGGTGTGCTTTCATGTACAAGCGGCTCTGCAATATGCACGTTCCTCAGGGAGCATTGTGGCGCTAACAAACTATTGTTTCTCTTCGCTTCCACAGCAAACAAAGGCATAATAAGCTATGGCGCTCGCACTCTGACAGTGAGCTATCGGATCGCCCAGAGTCCGTGTGCAAGGCCTCGTCTCACTCTCTGGGCCGCTCCGACTCGCACAACAACAACACTTCCTCCCCCTCCTTGCATCACTTCCTGGGCGTGGCCGTGCTGCAGGCGCTCGTCGCTGAGCCTGGAGACGCTGCCAAGACAAACGGCTCTGACTCGCACGCAGACTCCAACGGTGTGTGTGACTCACCGGATGAGGAGGAGGAGGAGGAGGAGGAGGAGGAGGTCGGATCCGATTGCGGAGACCCCCTCCTGCTCCCCCTCCCCAGACCCCGGGCAGCCACCGTCGTCCCGGAGGAAAGGCTGGACAATTCAACCAGCGTGGCCGTCACTGTGCCTCTTGCTTTGCCCCACCCTCCGCCATCACTCCACATCTTACCCCCGACTCCTGAACTCCAACGTGCTCACCGGGGCCCCCCCACACATCTGTCTATTTCAGTGCCCAAACACACACCGGCGGCGGAACTGTCCCTCAATCTGCCCGAGCGAAGCAGCTCGGAAGAAACCTCTCCTCTCACTCTGGGATCCGCTGACTCAGACGTAATAGACCAATCATTGTCGGACGTTACAAGTGACAAGCAGAGCCCCCTCAGCCCTGCGAACGCCCCTCCCCTCCCCCTGGTTCTTCCGCTTGCTGCCAGTGACGACAACAACAACCCCAGCGAGTTGCAGATAGGCGGCGGGCGCGGCGAGGCCGACGGGTCGTCCAACCACAGCGCGGACAGCATCGACTTCTTCAGCGCCAGGGAGAAGTTTCTGGGCCTGGCCCAAGATGGCCGATCCCGGACGCTTTCTGAGCAGGCGCAGCAGAGGACACCTCTGTCGTTTGAGGAGAACGAAGAAACTGAGGTTAAGGAGGAAGAGGAGCAAGGCTATGGGAGTAGTCAGGTACGCTGTCATTCAGCTTTATCCCTCTGTTAACATTTTGTCTTTGCTAGTACAACATGCTTCCTGTCTGTGTGTTACATTTGCAATGCAAAAGTTACCCCAGTCTGCCCAACGGTCACAGCAGCATCTCAGTTTGTATTCGTATTCTGGACTGCAAGTTTAATTCAAGAGGCCCACAGCCATGCAAAAAGAGCTACATACGAGGGAAAGGTTTTATCTTCACTGTGGTGTTATTTCAGCCAAACTTTACTGTTGCCTTTTAGAGATACAGTTCTACCAACACACCAGTCTGTGATGACACAGCAGATTTCTGCACAGCGGGTCTTGTACTGGAAGTAAAACTGGAATCTGACTGCACTAGAATGAGTTTATAAGGCTGGGTCAATGGGTAGCGCGTTTAGGCTGCAGCGTTGGGGACCGCAGGGGATGCCGGAAAAAATAAACCGCAGTGGGCCACTACGGAGAAAGGCTGAATCAGAATCAACTTTTGGACAACAACAACCCGACGGCACGCTGCGGCGGCCAATCTCGTAACTGGCGATCCGACCGTAAGACGCCCGCGGAGAGATGAGCAGCATGCGTGACCAAAACCCGATGTGTGACATGATGTGTCACGTGTAGTCACTCAATTTTAGCTTCATGCACGAGATTAAACTCCACCATTTTTGAAAGGCCTCGCATCCGGATTACTTGTTGAAATTGAATCTGTTGATGCAGACAGACTCGTAGGACCGGGCATACTAGCAGCGAGACACTCCCGCCCCGCTGCACAGCCCTGCTCTCATCATCGTAACGCTTGATTGGGTGTGAATGGTAGCGAATGAACTGAGCCAATAGCACAGATTCCACACTCAGTCTTTATGAATCACAGTGACACCTTCTGGAAGGTGACAGAATAGTCCAGATAATATAGGAACACGTGTCACTCGTTTGTCTCCTCCTTTCTATTGCGACGTCCAATCGTTGGTGTTTTATGTATAACAAGACGATAACTCATATTTTATGCACACGTCTCACTTGACTGCTCTTGTTTTTGTCTCTCAGGCGTCTCCACAGTCTGACGACAGCGTTGACAAAGCCAGCCCTGACCGAACTCCCCACGACAACGGAGTGTCAGTCCGCCATATTGTCACAGAGATTGAAGCCATATGCCACCCTGCCTCCTGCCTTCCTGCCCCCTCCTCTGCGTCCCTCCCTCCGCCCTCCCACAGCCCTCAGCTCATCCGATCGGACCATCAGACGGAGGCGGAGGCGGCCGAGGTCACGCACGGCTCTCTGACTCCGCCCTCCCACCCGCAGTCTCCCTCCATGCTGCCGTGCGACTGGCCGGCGGGCTCGGTGCGGCGAGCCACCGAGCAGCTGGAGCAGAAGCTGAAGCAGGAAATGGAGATGGCCGCGTCGCAGCGATCTCCGCTGCATTCCCCCAGCGCCGAACAACCTCCGGTCAGACTGTCCCTGTGTCCCCTGAGCGCTGAACATCCTCCCGTTAGCTCGCCTCAGGACTCCACAGAACGAAGGATCACTCAGGGAGAGGTCGCTGCTTTGTCTGCCAAGTCCAAAGACGAAGAAGAGCACACGGGGTCACGAACGGAGCTCAACTCCTCAGGCACGGACGACCTCCCCGACTCGGATATCAGCCGAGTCTCTGGTGCTACACCTGCCATTGTGCCCACTTCCATAGACAGCCACATGTCGAACTCATCGCTGGCCTCTGCTAGTCAGTTAGAAGAATCATCTCTAGATACCTCAGCCCAAAGACAAAGCCAGCTCCACAGCCAAAGCCAGCAACTTCAGACCCAGGCCAGTTCACACCAAATGACTCTGGATGGGGCGACAGCGCAGGAGTCGGACACGGACGAGAGGCCGGAATCCGGTCCTGAGTGCGTGCTGCGAGGGGGCTGTGGCCCCAGCTGCGACGCCGAGAGCAGGCTGGCCCGTGGCAGCCAGGAGCTGGAGAGGATTCAGCAGACGCTGAGGGAGCTGCAGGCTTTCCTCCACGAGGGCGTCAGCCTGGAGATGACGGACAGCCAAGACCAGGAACCGGGGCGGCCTCAGGGGCCGAGAGACGTTATGGACACGGAGCCAGAACCTTGTAAAAAAGGGTCGAGTTCTGAACGGACCCCTCCAGACATGGAAGTAGGCCAGCGGCGGCGAGAGAGACAAGAGGGGAAGAGTTTCCTGGAGCCGATAATGTGGCACAGAGCCATGGAGCTCGAGGCTCGTATCCGCCAGGCGGGCCTCACCCCCCCCTCTTTAATGAAGAGGTCGGCCTCCTTGGCTAAACTGGACTGTCTGGAGCTGTCGGCCAACGACCTCAGCGACTTGGACCTGAGGACACACACCAGGGCGACGTCGTCACATTCCCAGGACTCTTTCTCCGTGTCCACATCTCACCCCGACGACACCTGGAAGAAGCAGAAAGTGTTGGCTCGCAGCGCTCCCGTTGAAAAGACAGGTCTGTCCCACGGCGGTGAGTCATCCTCGTCGCCCTCCCTCTGCTTCTCCTCCTCCTCCTCCTCTGCCCCTCACTGCTGTCCAAAAGACGACACGGGTGAGAGGGAGGAGCCGGACGGGAGCGGCGCGGCGGTGCCGGCGCGTCAGCAGGCGAGGGGACACTCGTCGAGACGATCTCGCAAAGGCTCCGCTGAGAAAAAGCAGCGAGCCGTCACTGTGCTATACAACACCATGTAAACCTCAGCGCAACGGACTGGAGCAGGACGCGACTGGAGCCGTGCAGATGTGTGTGTGAGAGAGGCCGCATGATGTGTACGAATGTGTAGCAGGTAAACTGGAGACCTCGTGTAACCTCCGATGTACGTTTAGTGTGTGAGAACTGAATTAACAAAACATATGTTTGCATGTAAACCACTGGATGTGTTGTTTCAACTGGAGTTCAGGTTTGTATGTACAGTTAATGAACTATGAATGTGCAAATGAAGACTGAACCCGTGCATACTTTATGCACTCCATTATGTCTCGCTCCCATTTTTTTTTTTTTTTTAAAGAAGCGTTTGTTTTCAGTGTTTGACCCTCACTGCCTGTTTCTACAACTATGAGAGGGCTTTTTCTCCAAACATGCACTTTACTGTTTCAATTGTTTCATTTTATTTGAAATGTTTCTTACTCCGGGGAGGATTCTTTTTGCACTGATCTCGGTCGACTTGTCTTTGTAGCGTGTTGTTTTTTTTTTGTTGTTGTTTGTTTTCAAAGTGCACAGACATGTCTTTATTCAGAGTTTAATTGAACCAGGACAAAGCTGATACCTTGTTTGTTTTTTTTAATTCAATGCTTTAGCATTAAATAAATATGGTGAGTTTGTTTTGACTGCTGTGATGGTGTGTGCATTTGTTTTGTGTTAAGATGTGCTTCATCGGAAACAAACATATATTTGAAGAAGAGGGAAAAAATGAAGGTGATTATGAGCTACAGATGTTGAATTTACTAAAAGTATTGGCAACGTTACTGCCACCTGCCGGCCAAGCAGAGAACTGCAGTGTTTAACCTGTCTTGCAGCACCAGAGGAGGAGTGAGATAATGTAATGTGTGAAGAACGTGGGTTGTTACTATGGAAGCCCATTCCTGCCAGCAAAATAAAATAAAAAATCCACCCGAAAAAAATTTAATAAAATCCACCCCAAAAAAATTATATATATATCCACCCAGAAAAAAAAGAAAAATATATATTTTTTTTTTTTTTGCATGTCGTATTTGTTCCGGAAAAAAAGTTTAAAAAAAAAATAAAAAGATTATATTTATTTATTTATTTATTTTGCCGGAAAAATACGACATGCAATTCTACACAAGGTAACTATTACTGGTGACCTTTGTGAATGTTAGATGTTATATATCATAAGTATTAATATGTAGAATTGCATGTCGTTGTCATGGAAAGACTGGCGAGGGGATGAAGGGACCTGTGAGGAGATAATCACTGAAGCGCATGCGCACTTCTAATCTCTTTTGCTAGCAAAAAAAAACCATCTTTTTTTTTTTTACTTTTTTCCAGCCACAAAAAAATCATCTTTTTTTTCTTTTTCTGGGTGGATATATATATTATTTATTTTTTGGGTGGATATTTTATTTTATTTTTTTTGGTGGATTTTGTATTTATTTTTGCTGGTGGGAATGGGCTTCCATACAGCAGTTTACGTCTTAAAAGTAAAACCAGATAACCAGCCCTCCACTGTGGTCAAACTGACCACTTTAAATGGGTCAAAATGAAGCTCGTAACCTTATTGTTGGGCATACATTTCTAACTGCGAGTCTCTGTTTCTGTGAACAAGTCAGTCCTGCCTCCTCGGGGGGCGGGGGGGGAGATCTCCATCGGCGCTCGGCGCAGCTTATTTCAGGCTGACATTTTACCCACCGTTTCATGTGGGTAATTAAATTCTGGGATGTAGGCCACCGGGGCCCCTGCTGTCGCCTTCTGTGAAACCACAGTGGGAGATTATTGCTCAAGTAAGAGACGGAACTATTAGTGAGATTGAGAGAAAGCGTCGCTCAAAGGTTAACCTTCTCCTGACTGTAGCTGCAGCCATCAGCCTTCTGTGTGGTTAGCAGAAGCTCAACGGTTAGGTGGCATATTTATATGAGATACTATACTATATCTTTTATGATTTTTATACTATGACTTTTTAACATACTATTTTTTTCTGATTTTTGTATACTATTTTTATGAGATACTGTATTATGAATTTTAATTATATTATAACACTATGACTTTGTTGTCTTGCTAAACTATGTTTTTTTCCTTCAATGACATACTATACTATTAGACTTTTTATGATGTACTATAGTATGACTTTTTCATTTATATTCTTATGACATACTATACTGTGAATTTAAATTAAATACTATAATATTACTTTTGGGGGACTTACTATACTCTGACTTTTTTGTGACTTTTTTATCATTCTTTACAATTACTCTTTTTACATACTATACTATGACTTTAAAAAAAAAATACTTTTTAAATACAATTACTTGATGACTTTTTTTCAACATACTATTCTACAACTTTTGTATGACTTTCGACACTTTCTACTATGACTTTTAGAATTGCTATACTATGACTTTTTTCTGACATACTATACTGTTTTCCTCTGAAGTGGAAGTAGAAGTACACAGTACGTAGTATACATTTGGGTTGCACATTTAAAAGTGTTTTGGGGGCCCTTTGTAAGTTATTTCGGGGTACAATGACTTAGAATAGCGTGAGTGGCTTTTACTTGGGTGTGTGACACAACTATGTTATGGCAGATGTATTTCTCAGGATACCCAAAGAAGTGCTGTGTTGTGTGTGTGGAGTTGTAGCCTATGAGCGCCTCTCGTGCGAGCTGCTGGCATCAACACCACAGGCCAACCAATCAGTCTGTTCCACACAGGCATGTTTTGCACACACACACTACGCTAGAATTCCCTAATTTGCGTGTTAAAATATCAACAAACAAAGGCTCTTTGCTGATCTTCATGTATCAGGAGAAAAGCTAAGATCCCTTGATTGAGGATTTCACCAATTACACTTACCTCAGTGGACAGAGCAGACTGGTTAAAGGAGGACTTTTTTTTATACAGTGCGTGTCCCAAATTGAACTGTCGGCAGGGAAATAGTTGAATAGTGAGGAATAAAAATCTGTGGAGTAGAAGAGAGAGGGAGTTCCGTGAGATTGCCGTCCTTCCTCTTTGCATATTGATGCTCTCAGCTTCCCCGTCTCTCTCCGACACACACACACACACACCTTGTTTTGTCTGTGGCTCTTTACAAATTCACTTCACACACGCCTGCAGCCCGTTGCTTCCACCGTCCTGATGTTATTCATAATGTGGAGCTGAGTCAGTGCAGTGGAGAACTTGCGGCTGCTTACTGCTGATTCACTGGGAAAATTGCTTCATTCTCTCTCCAGCCCACCACCAAATCCCAGAAAGCAGCCTTGGTGCTCTGAGTGGGGTTTCTTCGAGGTTTTAGAATCTCTAAGCTGTCTTTTTCCTCCCTGTCAAGCCTTAAATATCTACACGCATAACCTGCCTTGGATTAGGCTGAGGCGCTGGGAATCCATGTCACAGGGAGGATGATGGAGGTGGGAGCTGCTAAAAACAGATCAACTCTCGCTGGTGCTGAGTGACGCTGCAGCTTCCCCCTATCTCGTGAGAAATTAATTGCCTTTGTCACCGTCGTTCACTCGAGAGGACCGGAAAACTAACTTACAGTGGAGAGCTGCAGCTGAAATTTGGTGTAGGGGGGGGGAATATTTAAAAAAAAATAGATTTAAAAAAAAATAAGCCACTCGTGCAATGCTGTTCCAAAAGATGTTTCTTTATTTGAATCCTTATCTCAACTCAAATCCCAGCATTCGCCATGAAAACATCTCGCTGCATCTCTTTTCTGCGATATTTTTTAAAAAGTAAAAAAATGAACATCATATTCTTATCAATTAGGCAAGCTTAAATGTGAATTGGAGAGGAGTAAGAGGTGGTTCTCCTCAGTTTGTGCTGATACTGGAGTGTGAAAGTTGTACATTTCTTTTGAAGAAATAATATTAAAATAAAGAAGGAAAAAAAACAACAAGCTGTGCCTGTCCGCCCTCGTCCTCGTTGCAACAAAACTGCAAATGTTCCTCGGTGCTTGGCTAGCCTTGAGCCCTGCAACATGATGTTACGTACCACAATGAGAGCGAGACTGAACAATGTCTCCAATCCAAGAACAAAATGCTCCACAGTTGTTGTTTTTGGGGCGATTTTAGATTTGCTTTTGTTTTCAACATGTTGTGTTTGTGGAGTAAAATCTAAAATTGCAGTCAATCGCCTCTACAGTGATCCTTTCACTCAGAGAGCGTGCTCTGATGTTGCAGGACTCCCGGCTAGACTCAAGTCGGACAAAATGAACCTCACACGCGTGCAGACCATGCTGAAATATTGCACACATTGTACCGTGACTTTGAAGAAATCCTCCGCTCACGTGAGGTGAGAGGGTGCAAATGTACACAAACACATTTTCTGTAACATTTCTATTCCACAGTCCACTTTATAAACCACTATCAAGTCCCCTTTTTGTTTAAATTACACACAGGCCAGCCACTAACTCATTCAGTCACATACAATATAGTTAGTACACCAAGAGTTCACCTGGTAGCCTCATCAAATCTGTGCTCCTGCAGTCTAATGTCAGGCCAAACCTAGAGCGGGCCTGAGTTCAGCTTGTGCTCATACTCGTCATCTACATCCAGTAACAGCCATATACTTTACGTGATCTGCCCACAAGCTAAATACAGTACATCTGGATTTTGTGCAAATAAAAAAAAAAAAATTTTTTTATCATTAAATGTCAGTTTTATCAACATTCAACTCGACAAACACAACCGTTTTTTAAATATCAGTTAAGAATGATAACCACACAACTCAGTGTTAAAACACTGACCGTGTGTGTGTGTGTGTGCTAGTGCTCGAGCAGAGAGTCGGGCCTAACACGATATGTTTTCAGGACAGAAGGTGACCTGTTGACAAACTGTGCTGAGAGCTGGTTTTGAAAGACACACAGAGATACACACACATACTTGCAAACGGACAGAAATCACTCATCCAAAGAGGCATTCCACTAAACTTGTTGCGTTGGGTGTATTGTTGGTTGTAAACTGGCACCGGTCGAGAAATGACAGTACCATGTGGCACCAGAAAGAGGAAACTGAGGCTGGAGAACCAGATCACTGTATGGCTTCATGGGAAAGGTCTGTCGAGGGAGATGGGAGAGAAAGGAAGAGGCCAATTGACCGCATGGAACCAACAAGATGATTTTCTCGTTTATTCCCGGCCACTTACAGAGTGTGCTTTATAAGTAGCCTGTACTGCCCTTCTCTCCCATGTGTCCTTGGTCCAGACCCGTCCCCTCAGACCCCTGCCGGGCCACTCGGCTCTCATTTCTCCATGAGTGACAGCCGGATGATGCGCTGCAGCTCTGCCTCTTCCTGCCGCCGCCGAAGCTCCGCCTCTTCCTGCTCTCGAGCCGAGATCTCCATGGCAATGCGCAGCTGCTCGTCGTAGCTGCAGGTGGTCGGCTGCTGCTTCTTGGAGGGGGTGGAGCAGAGGCTGGAGGGGGCTCGGGGCTTGTGCTGGGGGGTCCTGGGGTGAGGAACAGTGAAGGGGGTAGAGGAAGGAAGAACACAGGTTAAAGGACCCGTTCTAGGACTAAAAGTATGTCACATCCTACTTAAACCTGCAGTTGGGACCTTTCGTCTACATTGTCAATGCTGCTAGGTGTAACTTCTGGAAAAGCACTACAGAGAATCTAAACCAACATGAATTTATTAAAGGTTCTCTATACGATATATGCGACCCATATTGTCTTGGAACCCTCCTGGTCACAGCAGGTTAACACCGTTAGCTCTGGCAGCACTGTTGCCTTTGTTTGCACCGTTAGCACCGTTAGCTGCGAGCCACCGGCTCAACCGTCGTCGTGTTGAGAGCTGCTGGCGATAGATATGCTCTGAATTTCATCTGAGCCAAATAATCACAAACTCACTGACATACAGCACATTTGGGGCAGGGCAGTGTTCCAGTGTACAAATGTTCGTTGGTTTCTGGGGAAAATGTGTTGGAGGAACATGTATGTAGGGCGCTCGATTCAGGCCCTAACATTTCCCCTGGGGGCCCCTGAACAGGTTTATTTGTCCCTACTTTCTTTCTATCAGGTCAAATTACAGAAACCAGAAGTTTAGTTGAGGTAGGTCACATGACTGAATATGTGAACGTCTATGAATCTAGTTTTGGTCTTGTGATAAAGCTGTGCAAGCTTAGACCGTTATGAAAACACACATTTTGGTGCATTTACGTGACGGTGGGAACTCTGACACCCAAGACATGAGAGACAAACTTCCGCTCGACAACCACGTTAATGAAAGATATGACTATTCACAAAACCCCTCTTATAAAAGACACATTTCCTTATTGTTCTGCACATTGAATATTGCAAGCTCCCCAAAATGGAGGGATCAGGTAAACGTCCATGTTGAATGCAGATTTCTTAGTTTCCTATGTATGCTGCTTTTGTCCTGCACATGCACTGAACTGGGGTTGGATAAGTACACTATCCACATTCTTCCACAACCCAACGATGACAAAAAATTAATCTCCCAGGCTTCAACTTTGAATAAACTTTCATGACACTGCAGGTTAGGATTCATGTTGTTGTCAAATTAAAGGAAACTGTGAATGAAAGATGTGAAGTTACAACCTTATGGTGTGTTTTAGAAGATGATAAGAGATTTGTACGGTACTTAATGCGGTATGTTTTACATGCTGTATGGTCCTTTAACACCTGTCCTGCTGTAATTTATCACAGTTTGAAGCAGCAATACAACAGCTCAGCACCGCAGGCTGCTGAGGATGAGAAGCAACCTTGCTTCTGCCTTCCCTTCCTAGAAAACACTGAGGATGTTCTCTGACCCGTTTCACCGCGCCTATTTATACTTCTCCCACTGTACCTCTGGAAGAAGGCCAAGGACTATCAGGAACTTTGCATTTAGCTCCTTTAGCTCCTTTTTACAACCGCAGACTGGATTGTTGATTTATCAATGTTAAATGTAGATTCATTTAAAATGTTTGCTGTCGGCTTATCAGGCCTTTTGACCTTTAGTAATGGCTTTATTGACATGCTCAGCTTCAGAATTGATGGCTTAATAGAAAGTTAGACCCAAATGCAACCATACAAGACACCAAGGACACTGGCTGGACAAGCTGGCAAGCCAAAAGTTATCTTATAAACCGGTAATAACCCATAAGTGGTACCATGTTCTCCGTTCATCTCAAGTGTATTTTAGACTCTCTGGGATCATTTAATTCTTGTCATGAAGAGGACATGTTGAAATTACTTTTTTTAAATTTCAAAATAGTCAGAAGTCTCTATAATGCATGAAGAATAATTTGTTTCAAGGTATCGCGACGATAAGATGTTCAACATCATATTCAGTCAAAACAGCCAAGATTGCATTTGCCTTTTTACCCCTTACAGTCCATGAATTAAAGAACACCACAACAATTTCTTTCAACCCCAGTTTCCTCTAACATTATAACACTGATGTAAGTAAACACTGCAACAGAAAGATTGTGTTAAATAAGGGAAAGACCTACAAACAGGGGGGAGAGAAAACACCATCTAAAGATAACACGCTTAAGTCAACAGCAGTACTGCCGACTGCGAAAGCAGGAAACTCTCCCATCCTCCAGTCTCCCCCTTTTCTCTCACACACACACACACACACACACACACACACACAGAAAATAGGAGATGAGAGGAGAATAGCAGGATGGATAAGAGAATAGAGTTGGGGAGGACAGGACAGGAATACAGGATGTGAGTCAGGGATGGCGGGAGAGATCTGCAGGATGGAAAAAAATACAAAGGAAGACTGAAACAATGAAGAATGAGAATATGTAACAGAAGTGAGAGGAAGTCAGAGATAATATAGGTGAAGGAACAGCAGGAAGTATCGCTTTTGTCCTGACAGTCATGGAAATTTATGTTTTTTTTTAGGATTCCAGCTCTTTTGAAGATACTGATGCGTTTCCTGATAATAGAGGGATTGGACTATACGGTAATTTACAGAACAGACAGCAAGACTGAGGATGAGAGAAAAAGATGGAAAAAGACAGAAAAAAGGCCGATGCAGGAGATTAAAGAGAAAGAGACGTCTGACCTCTCCAGACGACTCGGGTCAGAGGGCAGAGTGTGTGTTCCTGGCTTGCTGTTGGTCAGCGCCTCCCAGATGGTCACCTAGACACAAAGAGGAGGTACAGGAAGTCAGAGAGCAAACACAGGAAGTGAGTAGTGGACAAATAAAGAGATGGTGGTTAAAGAGAGGCCTTCTCCTGTTAATGTATGCTAAAGTACCTCTCACACACAGCAACAGCATGCTGGCTTTATTATGAATCATGAACTGACTGAATGTGAACTAGATCGATCCTGGCCTTGGTGCTTTTGTACACTCGCCCGATATTAATATTGATAAGCACCTGTTAAAAATACTACACGATTAATACACCTTGTTACACCATTTGTTCTAAACAATGACTTTCAGGGTTGGAAGTTTGGCCTGATTTCACAACAAAGTGTGCATGTGATCAATTTCAACAGCATGGTTCCTGTGTTTTTACTCAACCTCGAGGCCCTGTCTTATAACCGAGTTAAAATACCTTTAATGTTTACTTTTATTGTGTAACATCATGTATCTGGGGCGCTCAGCTGAGGCCCCTTATATCAGCCTCGGTTCCCCCTAGCTGGTAATTCCCTCCCTGTTCCTCCCTTCTGTCGGGTCCCAAATTTAATTTCAGTACACTGTGAAAATCTAATTTGAGAAACTCACATGAATTTATATGAATCTTGGTTTCTTTGACAAAGTTGTGTGGTTATGCGGTGCAGGCTCTTCACAGTTGAATGATCAGGCAAACATCTGTGTTGAATGCAGACTACCGCTCCGATTCTTTGTGTACTGCTTTTGTCCTGCACCAAACTAGGGTTGCACATGCTATCAACATCCTTCCACTACCTACCTATGACAAAGAAAACAAATCTCCCTGGCTGCAGCTTTGAATAAACTCTCATGACACTGCAAGTTAAGATTCATACTGTAGCACATTTAAATGAAAATGTAAATGAAAGATGGGAAGTTACAACCTAATGGTGTTCTAGAAGAAGATAGGCAATTTGTACAATACTTAATGCTTTGTATGTTTTACACGAAATGTCAGCAGTATGGTCCTTTAGAACTTGTCCTGCTTCCAAATTAGAGTTGTAATGAAAAAACGGCACATTTTTCATCAGCAGCAGCAGTACAAAAGCTCAGGACAGGAGGCTGCTGGGGATGATTGTACACACTATGCACAAATCATCAGCAGCAACCTTGCTTCTGCCTCCCCTCCTGTATCCGAGCTAAGAAAGCACTGAGGACGTTCTCTGACCTGTCTCACAGAGACTATTTATACTTCTCTTCTCTCTCTATCCCGCTGGAAGAAGGCCAAGTCCTATCAGGACCAGGATCTCTGGGATTTCAAACCAGCACCTATCCCGGGGCAGTGTGGAGCATAATGGGTCTGGGTTCCACACATCACAGGCAATTTATTCTGCTTATCGATTGTTTATGTTTTGAAAGTGGTTGCTTTTTTCCCCCTGCTGCACTGTGTCTATTTGTCTGGTATTGCTTGACTTATTGGTGAATTTTACTGCTGTAACTTGTACTGGATATTTCAAAGGGGGAGTATTGGCCACGTCTGTTGATATGGCAACATGGCTTTGTGAACCTTGAAAGCGTCGTGTAAAACATTTGCAATCTGTGCTAATTTAGTACTTCACAAGGAGACAGAAGAGGAATTTAGCCAAACATTTTCAACACAATAAGTGGGAGATAATTGACTGTTCGATTGACTGTAACCAGCTCACCTGATCATATTCGGAGCCGGCCTCCAGCAGACTCTGCTGTATGGCAAACTGCAGCAGGTCCTCCTCCTCATCCCTCATGCTGTCTCTCTGTTTACCCCCTAGCATGGAGTATCCAGGCGGGGGCTCAAACACACATGGGGGAATCTCTCCGGCTCGACATGACACTGCAACACACAAGGGGGGACGGCAAAGGGCAAAGTTATGCCAATAACTTGCAGACCGCAGCTTCAGTTCACACATTTAACTTTATTGTGCACTTCCCATAACTTCATTACATCTCCTGACTCTTTTCACAACAACCATAAATAAAAAAGAAACGTCCTTTGTGGACTGAAGTATGGCCCAGGTTCTGCAGAAAATGTTAGTGGAGATTTAAACAACAGCTTGTTGAAAATAATCTACTGAATACAAAGTTGAGCTGAGACTCTAATTTGATCGGCTGAAGAAGAAGATTTCCCAAAAGACGGCACTATGATGCAACAGGTAGAGTGCATGGGAGTGTGTTCCTACTGGTGGAGCTGGAGCTGGAGACGCTGGAGGAGTCACTGCCTGGAGATGGGGTGTCTGTCCTCGGGGTGTCCCTCTGTCCGTCCCCCTCCACCCCCACTTCGTGGTCAGCCCGGACGCCAGTCCCTTCCTCGCAGCCGTTCAGGTTGCTGAAGGTGATCCTGGCATTTAGGATGTGGTAGAGAGGGATCTCTGCAGGGAGTGGAGAGAACATGAGCAGAAGGTGGCATTTTTATTGTTATTATTAAGTTATCTGTTTGCTGTCTTTGCACCAGTCTCATCATCCAGTTAATCATGCATATCCTTTTATCAATTATTTTATTTGATGTGTGTCCTGTCCTTTTTACTCACTTTATCTTTCTGTCTTCATTTCTTTCCATCCATCTTTGTATCTATTTTAATTTCTTTATTTAACCAGCCATCATTTCAACCTCCCCTCCCTCAACCCTTCCATCCGTCACACTCTCCCAGCACTCACCGATCTTGACAGGGAAGCCAGGCGGCAAACGCAGAGTGATGAAGTCTCGCAGCTTTGCGAACAGAGCGTTGGAGATTGCCATGAGATCGATGATCGGCACCACTTGTTCTGCCAGGGACAGAGGATGGGACTCGCACAACCACAACTTGGCTTTAAACCTGGAAACAAGAACACAAACACAATCTGAGGATGACGATGATGATGATGATGACGTGACCAGTAACAGAGTTTGTTGACGTAAATGACCAAATACAATTCTGGGTGCAGAAGCAATTCATTGTCTTCATTCAAGTGATGAGCTCTTTGACCAGACCTACACAAAGCCATTGATTACATCACAAGCTGCCTGCTGAGTTGTATTGACATTGAGGCCAATCAATGGTTATATTTTAACTTGTCCGATAATCAACACAGCATTGGGAGGCAGCTCTGAAACCTCTAAACACTTCATTCTCATTATGTCCCGTCACTTTTCATTCAGTGCCAAAGAACAATGAAACTTTCAAATGAGAAAGACAGACAGGCCGATAGTCAGAGGAACACGGGGCAGCTGATTGTACAGCAGGTTGGCAGGTGGATTAGAGAAGCAGGATATTGAAAACCAGTATCATTAGCTACATTACAAATAAATAACATACAATTCATACTGAGAGAAGCTGCTGGGTTCTTTGAAATATTTTTTTGTTTTATTTCCTTTGCTCAAATAACCAAGAAAAGATGACTGATTGAGCTGATTGAATATGGTTTTTATTTGTCCGTCTTTCCCCTCAGGATCTCGGTGGGCAGCTGCCATGAACGGCTGATTTTACTCTGCCTGCATGTCTGTGTGAGCCTGTCTAATCTCTGTCCATCAGCTTGTCAGCTCTGGCACTCGGCGGTGAGTTTGGGGGGGGGGGACTTCACTGTAAGCATGGCTGCCTGTCTGTTTTCCCGTCTGTCTGTGTCACCTCTGGGTCTTGGTGGTGAGCTGGCACGGGTGGCCGATGTCCCTCTGAGTCGGTGACAAGCTGGGGTTGAAGTATTCCTCAGCTGTCAGCGCTGCGGGGTTGGTCATCACAGGACACGTCATCTGGGTCACCAGGGCCTGCGGAAAAGTAAATTAGGAATTAAAAAAAAGAAACCTGATGTAACCACATTTTGCCTTTTTGAAGCAAAGTTTTCACTGATCCATACTGCAAATATGTCCGGCATTTCAAACTAACTTTATTTGCTATTCTCTGTCATGGAGAAAACACTCACTGGGATGTCAAGGCTATCCTCAGCTCATTCAACAGCTCAGTGAAAAAAAAACATCGGCTCAGAAGCCAAAACTTCGGAACAAATGACAAAGCAGTTTTCTTATTCCAGTATTTTACATCACTATAGTAAATGAGGTGTCTGTTGGTTCACTGCTCACTGTCTTAATGAACCTGTCAAAGGCAGGGCACCAGTCCTGGAGGAGGGAGAGCCCGCTAAAGACTCGTGAAAGAGAAGAACTAAATTCTTTCCATGCTGTTGCATTTTCCTTTCAGTTGCAGTCAATTCTTCACAATCAATTTAGTGTTTAGCTAAATTGAAACATTACAGCTTTACAGTGGCACAAAGTATCTGCAGAGCATAATGTCTAAGCACCAAAAATAACCACAGAGTTGTGTGTCTTTGTTTATAGGGAGGATAGAGAGGCATAAAGCTGAGAAGAGCAGAGGTGACAGTGAGGGGGAACAACAACACACAAAGAAGGAGGGGGGGACGTATGAGTCATAGAAGCTCTCCAGCAGAAACAAATTAAAAAAAACATAATCAATATTTGGGAGCAGGTTGGAGCCCCTGACTCATTGTTTCTCTCTGCAGGCATGCTCTCCTGTTAACACAGAGGACCAGGATTCATACACGATCCACATCCTGTTCAGTGGTGATGATGCCACTGTTAAAAACCCTGATTCATTCTTGACCACCAGCACCAGAACCCATTAATCACATTAATCACATTAATCACATTAATCACATTGATCACTTTAATCACATTAATCACTTTCCTTGTTCCCTGCTCACCCACTGTGCGTTTTTAATTTATTAGATTGGGTTTGAATTGATTTGCCGACATTTCCTCAACTCACAGAACGAAAACAATGCAATCCTTCATTGAAAGGAAAATCCCTAAAATTGCAATTTTAGCGTCTAAATAAACTGTCCACTTACGACGTTGTTCGGTCCCATGTGTTGTTCAGCAATCCCAAGGAAGTTCTGCAGTGGAGTCTTCCCACCTGCTCACAGACAAACAGCAGTGAGGAGTTATAGGTTAAACTCAAACTGTCCTGTTAGTCTGAGTTTTATAAACACTCACTACCAGTGGCGGGCCGTCAGGGCCTGCAAAGCCTTCTCTGCTGGCCTAAACAGAATCACAAAGTTATAGCTATTTTATAATTTAATATTTTTTCTGAAATACATTTAATTTTTTCTTATATGTATTATAATTTATAAAAATATTTTTCCCATTATCTTATTTTCTCATTGCACAGCTACTGTGCTCCTCAGTTGCTCTGCTTCCAGTGCAGCTTGTTTTAAGTAGAGCTTTTATCCAATCAGATTTCACCTCTGTGTCTCTAGTAAGAAGAGAGGCCCCAGCCTGCAGACTCACCCAGTGCTGGCATGTGCAGTTTAAATTGAATGGGGACGATATTGTTGATTCAACCAATCAGATCTTTAGTTTGGGATTCATGGCCCCACCAGAGCAGTTTGCAGGCCTAGTTACGTCAGCTCAGAGTCCAGATGCCTCTCTGCCAGCAAGGTGCAGAGTGTGCTGTGATTGGTCAGTGGGCGGGCACGTGACTATGTGCCCGCGAAACACGATTGCTAGCAGAGCTTTGTAGCAGACAGAGTTCAAGTGGAAATATTTGAAAGACATTTTACCTAGCTTTGTTTTTTTAATATGAAATGGCGAAAGGAGGAGAAACGGATTTAGTGGCGGAGATACTGGGAACGCTTTTCTCAAGAAGGACATTTCTAAACAAACTGGACATAGTAAGAAACACCCCACAGCTAGCAGCCCTGACCCAGCCAGGAAAAGGATTTGTATGCAGCGTCAGAAGCGTTGCACATGTTATGGCTGGGAATGTGTTTCATGTTAACTGAGCGTCGGTACTTTTGGAGAGACTCTAGTGGATCTACAACTCACAACCGCGGCCCGCCCTTCGCCGGTCCACGGCCGAAGACGACCACCGAACGCGGTCGAAGGCGACCACCGAACTGCGGCGGAAAACGGACCACCGACCGGCCACGGAAGACGGACAAGCGACCGGCAGCGGAAGACAACCGAACGTCGGTCGAAGACGACGACCGAACAGCGGCGGACCACGGACAACCGATAGGCGGCGGATCCGGTTGGACTTCTTACTGGAACTGATGTACTGGGATTAAGCTCTTTGTCAGCATAGACAGCATTTGGTAAGTGAACTTCGTTTGTTTACCTCTACTGTTCATTTGTCTATCGTGGCGTTTTTATGAATAGTATTTGAATGGCTCGTGCTTGTGTGGTGGAATGCGTGGATCCGCTGCAGGTCTGCTGGATTGATTTGTTGCTTTGTTGTCATATGAATATATGCGACTGCTCTTGTGAGTTTGGTATTGTGTTACATTGATTTGGACTATATTGTCCGTTAATGACGCAGCGTCCCGTCATGCTCGTATTCATGTATCTGCACATTTTATTTCATTTGTCAAATGTTGCAGTGTTATGTGAATATGCGGCTTTTACACGAAACAAATAATAACCCGTAGCTGTGACGTCATAATGAGGTTATTAGAAGTGGAGAACAGCACTGAAGGCCCAGGTATAAAATCCACGGCCCGCCACTGCTCACTACACTACAGAGCACCCAAAGCTGGCTTCAGCTGGTGCTTGTTTATCAGGAGATGATGAAGAATGGGCTCATAAATCTCCACTGTGGTGTCATTCTGCTCCATAATGTTTTGCTTAAGACAACTTATTGCATTTTGTGTTGTGGTCTACGGACCAGTATTAAATAAACAGAGCCACTCTGGACTGAATTGAATTTAACTGAAGTAAATTGTGCTTTTAAGCCGCTACATAACAGTAGAGTCAATCCAGCATATTTGACTAAATATCAGTGGACCTGAAACTATAGTCACCATTAGACTATAATTGTATAAAAAAACAGGAATCTCTAAGTTTGTTAAGCAAGCAAACAACTTTGTGAACTCACTCTCTGAAAATTAAATCTTCACAAAAGTCAGAGAAGCATTGTCGGGTCTTAAAGAGAGAGATAAAAAAAAAGGCTTTTTGGGGAGTGCCAAGATGTCTTCCTTGGATTTTAGAGACTCCCTCCAGAACATGTTTTACAGTAATACAAGTAGAAATACTCTGCTTGACACAATAATGTGTGTCTGATATGTTTTACTCTTTGCCCTCAATAAAGCCAAAATCTACAAATATGCAACGATATTACCTTTCCAAAGCTTAGCTGTGGACATAAGATTTCCCAAAACCCTGTTTATATGTACAGGGATTAAACTCAGATTGATCCTTGAAACTCAAGGATCCAAGTGAAGTACCAATAAGCAAAACACGTTTTTTGAGTTGAATTACCTGAATGAAATAGAAAATCTAATCTGAAGTATTTATCTACAACATTAAGAATTCATAAGTATCAAAGTTGGATAAAAACATCTTAGGTAAATATTGAATCAATCATCTAACTCTCAAAAGCTCAGCTAATCTGCTTCATTAGGACTGTGTGGGTGTTGCTTGAGCAGATTTAATTGACAGTGACCACACAACGGTCATCACATTATGATTCCTAATGTCGCTAAATCCTGATCTTTACATGATTTTTAACTTTCTAACTGAGCCCTGCACACTTCACACCAGTGAGAAAAGCACACAGAAACACACAAATACAGAAATCTCGTGTGGGAAATGGCCATAACTGTAATTTTAGCAGAAAATGTGCTCATGTCGGTTTAGAGTGCCGTAGGAATACCAGCAGCTCATTGAGACGTGAGAGAAATATGAGCAGCATGTTCGTGTGTGGCTTGTACTGTCAGATGGAAGCGGTGCTGTGGTTGTCCTCACTAACCAGAAACTGAATGAGCACTAAAAGCAATGCAGCGGTCCATCAATAAGTGTTAATGACAGCGGTGTCAGGTGTGTGTTATAAGACAATTTTGACCTTCCGACCGCTGATCAGTGTACAGCTGCTGCTTGACTCAAGATAGTATGTGTGTCTCTCTTAGGATATATATATATATATAACACTCATAAGCTTTTTCTACCGTGTTGACAAAATGATGATAAGTAGCACAAGGGAAGAAGGGCAAATGCAGTGAGTCACCCATTCAGGAGTCAGTGTAGCTTCCAAGAACACTCCCCTCCTCTATATTAGCAGAGTGCAGATGGGGGATTGTGACCTGGGAGAGCGGAGCCCTCAGAGGGGCATGTGACGGTTGATCCTCGCTGACAGCGACAGTCTGAGGAGAGAAGCCAGCTAATCCTGTTTGATTTATGATCTGAACCAGAAAACGAGACGGGGACACCGATCTAACGTCACGGGCTGCTAGCCGGAGCCTCGGGGTGCTCTCATCAAGCTCAGGTGAGAGCGATTGCTCATCAGTGACTCTTTTAATCGGATGTCACACTTGGGCTGAGGGTTACAACGGCACGGAGGGGATGATGGAGAAATTCAGCTGCTGCAGCTGTGACGGTGCCCGCACGCAAGGAACACCTTCATGGTGCAAGAGGTGACGATGTTTAAGACACTGAAATGAAGTGACATACCTTTTGTCTTGCTCTTGTTCTGATCTGACAGATGGTCAGTCCTGGTCCTGGTGATCAGCTCCACATTGGAGGCTGCGTACACCTGAAAGAGGAGGAGACAATTCACTCTTGTGTTCTGTTGACACCGGTATAACTTTCTTGTTTAATATGAATAGTTATTATGATAATGATCATTGCAAAATCAACCAATTTATTCCTAATATGAACCAATATGTATAAAAGTATTGAACTGGTACCCATATCCTCTGCCATGAAATACAGAAATGGGCATACAGTACGGTTGTTACATTGGTTCCTAAGGTCCTTCCCAGACAAGGAGATGTACGTATGTTATTCTACATAGTGATGTAACTTTAGTCAATTAGACCCCAGAGAAGTCTTGATTCACTAATTAACCTTTGATCAACAAATGTATGAAAGAGATTAGTATGTTTAGAGATTATTAGATTATTAGTTTACATTAGAGATTGAGATTGATGGTAGCAAATGAGAGGCAAAACTATGGAAGCTCATTTCCGTCAGCAAAAAAAAAAAAAAATCCACCCAAAAAATAAATAATATATATATCCACCCAGAAAAAAAAAAAAGATTGTGTGGGTTTTTTTTGTAGCCGGAAAAAAAAGAAAAAAAAAAAGAAAAAAAGATTATGATGTTTTGTTTTTTTTGCTAGCAAAAGAGATTAGAAGTGCGCATGCGCTTCAGTGATGATCTCCTCACAGGTCCCTTCATCCCCTCGCCAGTCTTTCCATGAAAACGACATGCAATTCTACATATTAATACTTCTAATGATATATAACATCTAACATTTACAAAAGTCACCAGTAATAGTTACCTTGTGTAGAATTGCATGTCGTATATTTTCTGGCAAAAAAAAAAACATCATAATCTTTTTTTCTTTTTTTTTTTACTTTTTTCCGGAACAAATACGACATGCAATTTTTTTTTCTGGGTGGATATATATATATATATATATATATATATATATATATATATATAAAAAAAAATTTGGGTGGATTTTATTTTATTTTATTTTTTTCGGGTGGATTTTTTATTTTATTTTGCTGGCAGGAATGAGCTTCCATACAAAGCTGATTGTAACAGTAAAATAAAATGGGGAAAAAATAATTGGAGCAATGCTGACTCAGCATTTGCTTTCTTCATTATTTATTCATGTAAATGTTAGAGTGCCCTCATTTTTACTGCACTAAATGGACAGTGAGCCACTGTTTATATTTGTTAGAATAAGAGAAAACAATTTTAATCTTTTGTTTTTTTCACTATCTCTAAAATGTACAAAACCTATCCATCCACTCCCAGTCTACTTCATCATACAGGCCGGCTTCTCCAAGCTACAGTTCATAGCAGAATACTGGAATTCTTCACCAGTGACCAGATTAAAAATTGAGCAGGCGGCTGATTCTGAGTTTACACCGGACGACGGACAAGTGGAGGCGAGAGCTAAAGACACGTCCAGTAGGAGAGCAGCTCAACAGGAGTTGTCTGTTTACGTTCGTATCTCTAAATCAATGATGCAGAAAATAGAAGCTTTTCAAGCAGCAGTGTTTTACTGTAGAGCCGGTCTGAAGTGCTTTTAAACCACTAGTGACTGATGGTCCTGGGTGTCTGACTCCCATCTATCCCTCCAGGGGTTCAAGAAAACAAACGGGGTCACGGTAATGCATGTGTCTGCGGGATGGATGGACTTCTTATTTTTAACTAAATTTGATAGGCCCGCTGGTCTTTTAAGGGCTGATGAATTTTCCTCACTTTGAGATAAAGAATTCCGGTTTCAGAAATTCATCCGTCATTATTTGAGACTGTAGAAGGTTGTGTTCCTCCAAAGGTTTTAAAATAGCTTTGGGAGTGATTATTTCTTGAAATGACACTCTTCAAGTGAAGTGGACTTTCGGGAAATATAAAATTGAGCTCTGGCAGCAGTGGTTTCTCTGGACGGAGCGAGAGATCAGTGAGCTGTCCGAGCAGCCTGTGTTCTACCTTGGCTTCATATCCATTCACTGCCTCAGTCTTCTCGCTCCTCCAGCCCAGTATACCCGTCTTGTTCCTGCAACAAAAGATTCAACACGTGCCACATCAGTTCGCTGTGGACTCGACTTCCAAGTCAAACACAGTTTTTGTGGATTATTCTCCTGTCCCAAGCAATCTGCAGATATGTACCAGTAGAGGAAATCATGAATACAGATACACTTGCAAGTCACAGGTTCTGTTTTTTCTCGATAATATGCGAGCCAAAAAACATTTCAGCCGTTGTCCTTGTTTGTCGTCTGTGCTTCAACAGTTCAGTGTGCAATTAGGTAGTCTGCCCAGAAGTTAGTGAGGCATATCCCATCCTCATGATCTATTCACATCACTGAATTCCTTCAGGACCCCACCACTGACAGTGAGTTCTCTTACCATATTAGCTCTTATATTTGAAAGGTCATAGTTATATCGGGTATATTACAACATATCTTAAATGATGTGACAATTTTGGAAGAAATGTTTTTCAGACATGCTAGTAGTGAATAGTCAGGATGAATTGCAGTTACTTTGGTTATCCTCTGACTATTAATTTAGCACTCTAATCAGGTAAAATTTCTACTTTGTCCAATACTTATTTATGACCAAATATCATCCCGCCAGAGGAAACTTCTTGGACGACTATCTGGTCTCCCTGGGTCTCCCAACAGATGCCCTTGCAGCACTGTATATCACACTTTGACAGCACCATATGATGTTGTGTCAGCTTTGCACCTCAATGCAATGGAACGACCAAATACTTGCCAAACTAATTGCTTTCCTATCAATCTTAGCTGTAATTGTGCTTTGTGCTCATAAGCAAATGCTAGCATGCTAACACGCTAAACTAAGGTAAAAAATGACTTGCTAAACATCTGAATGCAAGCTGACATTAGCATCTAGCTCCAGCCTCATAGAGCCACTTGCACAGCAGTGTACCCTTAGTCTTGTCTTCCACTTAATCCAACATCAGACAAAGTCATGTCCCCGCCTAGATGATTTGAAGTTACATCATAGTTCAATTACTGGATGTGCAGTAAACTTTGTACTCCTTAGTTTCGCCATAAAACAGCAAAACTGCAGTGCTGTAGATTCTGTGCATGGCTGCGTATAGACGTATTACCTTCCAGAGGTGGATGTCCTGTCTGTGGTGCTTGACAAAGTTATTTGCACTAAAGCATCATAAATGGATTATTGGCATGTAGACAGGAGTGCTGACCAGGGAAAATGCACAGAGGTGACACTGAGTTACAAGTCTGACAGGGAGATGATTACCACAACCCCACCCCCCCCTCCCCCAAACACCACCTCCTCCTGCTCACTTCTCTCTGTCGCCCCCTCTCCATTTTCTTGCTTTTTATCTGTTAATATTAACTCTGCGTCTCTTTCCACGAGTCCCCTATCTATCACCGTGTCTCCCCAAAGTCCATTTCTATTCTTTCTCTCCGCCTGCCTCAGAAACCATCGACTCCCGGTTTTGTCCTCCATATTGTACTTTTGTCCCCCATAGTTTTGTGTCCCATTCATCTTTCTCTCCCCGTTTCTCTCCGCATTGTCTTCTCTCATTTCTCTCTGTCCCATCCCTTATTCTCTCCCTCATCCCTTGTCCTCTCCTCCTCCAATCTCTTTCTTTTATCCCTCTTTTCATCCTTCTCTTTACCATTATTTCCCCTCTATCCCTCAAGGTCCAAAACTGTCATCCCTCTCTCTTTCTCTCTGTCACATCAGTCAATCTCTCCTCTATGTCCTCCTCCTTTCTCCTCCTTCCACTGCTTTCAATATTTGCGCTGATGTACTTTATGTGAAACTGAGCCGTAAAACTGTACCGTTAGCGTAATAAAAAGCTCCTAAATTGACTGCACACAAGCTTCCTGCTCATCCAATTTTCTTTTCTACACCTCCTCTCCCTTCCTCTCCTCGTAAGCTCTTGTTTTGCTCTTCCATTGCTTTCTGTTCTGCTATCTGCCTCTCCATCTTTGTGTTCACTGGTGCAACTTAGGTGCAATACAGTGTTGAGCTGTTTCGAAGTGATCTGAGGCTCATTCACACAGCCAGAAACTAATTTGTGCCTCACTGCCTCCACGTCGCACTTACTCTTGACACATTTATACACGACATTTTAGCCATTTTTTAACGTATTTTCATGTCTCCACTTCCCCCTTTACTGCTGCATTTCTTTTAGTGTTTTGCTCTATTTTTTAAATGCATTTTGACAGCCACCAGAGAATGTGCCTGAACTTGTTGCACTCGGCTGTGGGTTGTAGCGTAGGAGACAGCAACCGTAGAAGAGTGTCAGAAATTCAACAACAAAAGAGAGATTTTCTCCACTCAGGAAAAAAAGAAAGCCAACGCTCAGAGCAGAAAATGTCTGATGCTGAATTACAATGTCTTGTACTGAGGCTATCATTGGTGGAGAAAATGGCTATTGTGCCTGTTCAATGGAAGATTTCTTCCAGTATGATTGTGGTTGCAAAATAGTGAGGCTGATGCCCTTGCTCTTGGATTTCTGAGAGGAGTTATATGAAATGCTGATTTCCTGCTGGATTTTCTGTTACAGCTGCATCGGAAACTGACACATCCTATCGTCTACCTTTGCACCACAAAATTACAATTAAGAATAGCTAAGTGTTAGTTGTTGAAGCTGGAATGTCTCATTTGGCTCAGTCATGACTGGAAGATTTCTGCATCAAAAGACAGCAGCTTAACTCTCTTAATACTTTCTTATACTCATATTCCGTGTGTATCAGTGTTGCTGACCTCTCGAAGGCGATGTTGCGGGTGTCCAGCTGAGTGGTCACCACGGCGGCAGACAGCCTGGCTGCTACCTGCTCATCGCTGGGCTGCGTCGCCCCCAGACGGTCCAAACCGGCGGGGTCGCTGCTGCAAGCGCCGCCCTTCCCCCTGGCAGGTGAGAGCGCCGCGAGAGACGAGACACACAAGGTCTCGCAGAACACCAACTGCCTGTCATGGTCGACCTCCATCACCTCTGCGCTGGACTCTGAGAGGGTGACGGACGAGAAGAGCCATGTTAGTGAGCACGAGAGAGGCAGAAGTTGACAGTGGGAAGGGACTACAACACGAGCATGCCAAATGAGGCAGCAAGAACACAAACACACACATGTACATGTAAGGAAAAGTCAAGGGAGATGATGACCGATGTCAAGAGACTGCAGATGCTGCAGCTGCACAGAAACAAGAATATCCAGGCAGGCAGGTCCAGGGAAAAGGTTAGAAGAGGAGGAATATTTCAAAGTGGTGAGAGGAAGAAAGACAGAAATAAAAAGAAGAACGAGGTGAAATAATGCAGAGAGGAGCCGGTACAGAGTTGAATGAGTGGAAACTGCTGTCCAATGAGGCTACAAAGAAGCAGGGGGAGATACATCTAGAAAGGCAATGACACATCGGCACCAGTCTCTGTGAATATCTGCTCCATCTCACATTTACTTCAAATAATGCCTGTGTGACTGATAAATACTGGAATGTGTTTCTTAAAATTAAGCTTTGTTCAACTTGGACCAGTGAACAGTGTTGTCTTGCTGCATATGCTGTCCCACAAGCTTGTTTGATACAATGTTACACTACTATAATAAACAACTGGGATCATAATCTTTCTGCTCAATTTTTCTTCATCAGACCAATGATATCACATACGTCCATTTTCAGTGCCGACAGCGGGTTTATTTGGACTGAACGCAGATGTGAATGAAAAACCAGAGGACAGAGGACAGAGGGGAGGAGGAAAGAGGATAGGGAGTAGGAAAGGAGCCAGCGAAAGACAGAATGACAAACACATGCTTACTTTTTATTTACAAGCCAATGCGCAGTTTGGCATCTTATCTTAAAAATGTTTTCTTTTTTTCGGAGCGATGCATATCCACTTTCTTGCCAAGAGTTGTAGGAGAAGATTAATACCTTCTAATGTCTGTACTTCTGTAAGCTGCTGCCAGCTGCCGGTTAGCTGAGCACAGCACAAAGACTGAACTCGGCACACATTCACACACAGTTAAGTCAAGGGTTTGACCTCTGACCTTGTCCCCTGAAAATGAAGCTCCGGTTTCCTCTCTGCCAGGTCATCTGCTCGAAGCCCATCAGGGTGGTGTCAACGCGAAGGCACTGACCACTCTTCCACACTCTGTAGGTGTCGCTGGGGCAGATCCGAGACACCAGGGGCACTGAGGACAACACACGGATGGGCTTTAAATGAAACTGTGATACTTCTATTGCTTTCATTTGATTCATGCTGACAGTTCTTGAGCTCTGATGAATCCATGTTAACACAGACAATTCACGCACAAAAACATACAATTAGTCAAAGTCCGCTATAGAGACTAATACTGAAATTACATCCACTTTGTAAAGCACTTAAGATAAAAAAAACTCAAGCTGTTTCACTCTAAAACCAAAGTCACATGCATTCTGCTGTGCATTAAGTGTGTGAGCATCAGTGTGCAGTACAACAGGAAGAGGCAGGCCTCTTCAGCCCAAGAGGGAGATGATAACCTCATTATTTCTGACTGATCGGTACCGGACTGCTTTACTGGCTGGAATGAAACACTGCACTCACCCCAGCTGGTAAACTCCCATTTCATCTCCACGTAGAAGTCCTGGGCCTGGACAGAAAGATGGAGTGAGAGGAGGAAGAAACGGGGGGGGGGGGGGGGGAGACAATTAAGATAGCAACGGGCATTGATAAAGAGGAAAATATAGTGAGAGAATCGGGGAGATAGAGAGTGATGAAGTTAAAGATGGATAGACAGAGAGAGCGGGCAATAGTAAAGTAGAGGAAAAGAATTGCAGTGATGCTGCTTTATTGTCTGTGCCAAAGACGGGGGGGGGGGGGCTGTGAGTGTGTATGTGTGTGTGGGTTAATAATAGAAGTGATGGATGGAGGGGTGGACGAGAACGATGTGGATGGGAGCAGCAGCAGAAGAAGAACAGTGTGCGATGTTTGCATGTGTGCTTCAGTGCGAGTACTCATTGTCAAAGTGTGAGGGGGTTGTGTCAACAATGTGAGTATGCTGGAGTGTGTGTGATTGTGTGCGTGCGTGTGTGTGTGTATATCGGGGAGCCAGCTGGAGCAGATACACAGGGAGACAGACTGTGTGAAGGCAGTTCTCTGCATCTGTTCTCTGCAGCGGCTTCAACAAGATCAGCTGCACCTCAATGCTCTCATAACCGCCAACCTTCGGGCTCTCCGCTCTCAGCTTGTCCGTCGCTGCTATTGTGCCTTTAAGTGTTGCACTCCATACCCCTTCAGGGGAAAGCGATGACTCGAATTACCCAGAGACAGCGTGTTTTGCAACATTGAGACATATCATTTGACTGTATTTCCCTTGTTGGGTAGTACACAAAGTTATTAATACCTTCAAACAAAACCAAGAATATTTTATCCTAAAACGAAGATTAAGAAGTTAATATTAAAGTGATTAATCTACATTTCCAAAAGACTGCATCTCTGCTCAGAAACTCCCTTGATGTGCCTTTGTTAGTTGTGTATGTATGTATGTATGTATGTTTATGTATGTCATTTTAGTGTGTTTGTGCTTCCAGGCTTGTTTGTGTCTATTCAGGTGTGTGTCGTCATGGATAGGACTTTTTTTCCCCATGTGTGCATCGATGTATATGTGTGTGTGTGTGTGTGTGTGTGTGTGTGAAATCCCACTTGGCGCAGTCGCTCCAGCAGGACGGGGATGCCCGCCAGTCTCTTGGCAGTCCTCTGGTAATCACGGTAGCGGAGCACGAGACGCACCAACTCCGGATCTCTTGTACTCACGGCCTCCTGAAGAACTGAAAGAGAGAGAGAGAGGCAGAGAGTAAAACAGAGCCAATCACTCAGACCTCATCTAAAATGAATGTACATGAGCAATTTAAGGGGGGGGGGGGGGGCAGCAAGGATTGCCGAAACTGAAGTAGGCCAAAGTAAAATGTACAACCAATTACTGCAGCTCGCCCATCATTCTCTCTCTCTAACAGCAAATCTGTGAGTAGAGGCTCAAACGAACAGCTGAAACAATCTATACCTGCTGTTTCACCTGCTGACACACGACACAGTAATCAGATTAGAAGGGGAAAAAAAGATAACTTAATGATGCACCACAGACTCCCAGAATCATTCATGAAAAATAACAAAGATCTGATTTTATAGCGATTAATTCATCAAAATCAAGACAAAAAAAGGCCGTACGTTACATGCAGTGTCGCACAGACGGGAATGACGGTTAAAAACAAAAAGCTAAGGATGAGGGTGGGTAGACTGGACTCACACTGAAGGGTGGTAAATCAAATCAGCCAATAGAATTTCAAGGTTAAAAAATGAATTGATTTCATGCTTCATTAGTCTCCAACTGCCAGACCTCCACATTACATTTGCACAGTGCCTGCAGATAAGAGGAGTCTGGCAGGAGCCACCGTTGTTCTATGAAAGAGGTGGCGAAGAAAAGCATCATGAGTGGTTTGTATTTTCTAAAACAATCAAGAGGACAAAGATCTGCAAACCTCATTAAATAGAGCCAGTGGGAAATGTTGTTGTGTACCATTTGGTGTGTAATAAATGATACATTATATATGATCGTAGTCCTCTTATTGTGACCAAGGGGGCTACAACCACGACATTTGCAGAACCATTTGTGATTACGCTTTTCTTTGGAAGAAGGAACATTTTCTGGACGTATTCGTTAAACAATTAAATAAATTGATTAGAATTCGTCTTAGTGAGCTCACTAACAAAGACAGAGACACAAATAATAAAGAAATCTATTCACTCATAAAGCACATAATACATCAATCAAGGTATAAAACGGGTCATATCCATATTAATTAGTGGTTGGTTTGTGATTTATTTCTTGGTTACTAATGAATTATATAGAGATGAATAAATGCCTAAAATGACTCTGGGCTAAATTGTGTGAAATCTCTTTCAGTGTGAAGGATGGCACCTATTAACTAGTGCAATTACAGCTTTCAGGTTTATTTGCAATGACAGAAACTTTAAAGGAGTTAAAATCAAGAACATTCCTATCCTCTAAAGGAAGCAATTGAAAGGATAAACATGTCGTGGATTTAAATTCCTTTCAGTTCAGTTGATTCCTTTCATGGGAAATGTGATCATAAGTTTTAACCACCGGTGTAAAATTTAAAGCACCAATTGTCTCCACTACGATCATATCATTATACTGCCTTTGACAATGATATATAACTCACTCTAACCCCCCAACACACCACCCAATAATGCATTACATATGCTGCACATTGCTCATGCTAACGCAACAATACTTCTCCACACACACACACTCACTCACTCACCGGTCCATCCATTGCGGTTCTCCTTGCTGACATCAGCTCCGTGCTGCAGCAGGACCCTGGCACAGTCCAGGTGGCCCAGCGTGACAGCCAAGTGGAGAGGAGTCCGCCCACGAGGGTCCAGAGACTCTAAATCAGTCTGGATGGAAGAAGAAGGAGGAGGAGGAGGAGGAGGAGGAGGAGGAGGAGGAGGAGGAGGAGGTGAAAGAAAAGAAAAGGAAGAAAAATGAGAGAGAGAGAGAAAGGGGACAGTGTAAGGGAGGAGAGTTAGCATAAAGGTAAGAGGAGCAGACAGAGAAGAATGAAGTAGGAGGAGAGGAAATTAGGGTTAAGTGTGTGTCATTGTAGTTCTCTTCTATCCCAGACAGGGGGAGGGAGAAACAGGAATAAACACAATAGGGACACAAGTGTGAAGATGACGATAGAGAGAAGGAAAGAGACACAGTGCTAATTCATCTGTCACCACTCCAACATGACTGGGTGTTACACTCTATACTGTTCACTCAACACACTACATGTCGCCCACTTATTTTCTGGGCTGGATGGATAGATTTTAGTACAACTATCTGCTCAACACCCAGAGCGATTTGAGCAGCCTTCTGTCATCCTTCAAAAGGTTCAGAGCAGGTTGTCACTTTGAATCCCTGACAGGGAAATGTAAACAGTAAACTAAATAAGGAGCACAGTTTCCCATCTGCCATGCCTTGTTCTTTCTTCCTCTGAACATATGTAACTGTCTGACAACAACATTGATGAACAAAAAGCATAGTTAATGCTTCCGGCTTCACTTCGTGCTCTCAGCTCTCAGCATGTCAACGAGACCTCATTTGTCAGCCATATTACATTAGTGCTATTGTGTAACATCAATCATACCAATGCTCTGATACACTGACTTAACAAAACAATCATTGCTTTTTAAATCCCTCTCAAACATGTTAAAACTCATTTGATAGACACCTATGGATAATTTAAGATTCTCAGAAAACTAACTTATCGATGTCTCTGGTTTTGGTCGCATCGTTTAATTGAACAAAATAAGAAAGGCGGTTAATAGTCTGTGCCAAGCTAAGTTTAAAAAAACACTTCTGTATGTCTAAATTTGAGCCTTAAAAAACGCCAATTCTCTTCTCTTGTCGAGTGTTAGATGAAAAGGCTTCTGTAACTAAGAAGCTAGAGCCAGCTCAGCTTAGCTTAGCATAAAGGTAACATGTAACGTGTCATTATTGATCATGAAGTCTGAGAATCCCACAAGTGTTCCCGTGTCAAACAGCAACAGGGCCCACGTTAGTTACAATCTGTTCATTACAACATGAGCCGTGGTGCTTGTACACCTGATGAGATTTCCTGTCTCTACACTCAGTTGACTACAAGGCTGTATTGTTCCGCCAGAACTGCCCATCCCTCTCTCTGTCTGTCTGACCGCCAGGCCGCTCTATGCACCACTGTTTTCATGTCGAGTCTCTCTGCAGTGTGCTGCACTGATCTCAGGTCTGCCATCCAATTAAACAGACGCTGACAGCCCCCCATTATTCAGGACCTTTAGGCTGATCCACGGCCAGGTCTGTCAGTCAGTGGCAGGCTTGAATTCCACCTAAGGATTTCTCTCGGAGATAAGTAACTCAGAATCAGCACTCTAATAAAGAGCTTAATTGAGGAAGCTGTGGACACTTCTTTTGAGGAATAAAAATGACACTATTTGGAGAGCAATTTGAGTTGTTTATCATTTTAATATTTGAATTATGAGAAATATGGCAGAGTAGGTGAATTAGTAGGAAGAGGCCTGAGTCCTTATTGATCCACATAAATCCTTAAATCAAAGCAGTGGAGGCTGAGAAAATGAACTAAGGGTGAATTTTTAAGCAACTGAGAATAAACCAAACAACTCAACAACTCAATATGAGGAAGCTGCCCAGACTGTTTACTGCTCTTAGTGTATAATATCCTAATAAAAATGACTGGCAGCTACTGTCCAACACAGGTTTACTGCTGCGCTCTGAGAAACACACAGGGTGAGCAGAGCAGGAAAGACCCAGCAATTACATTATCACTCACTTACTGCGGGTTTCTGTTGCTGGTATTTGCAAGGGAAATGAGGAAAACCGCACGGGATACACACACACATCATAGAGCGTATGAATTCAAATACAGACACAAAAATAGAATATGTAGATACACATGCTTGCATAAAGGAGGACACTCACAGGCTCTTACGATGTTAAGAGCTGCCCTGACTGTTTCAGTGTGTTAATGGCAGTGCTATCTCTGTATGATCCCTAACTATCCACTCTTTGGTTAACCGTTCTCTGCTCTCCCCAGCTCTCTCAAAAGCAACCCTGACGAGAAAGAGTAAGAGTGAAAGAGGCAGACAGAAATAATGTGGCTACAGAAATGTATATTGAAATAAACTGCAACGTGCAAGACAGACGAAGGTGGAGAAAAAGAGACAAAAAGAAAAGATTGCTGTGGCAAGCGATGGCTCCGGCAAACAAAAAAAAGATATGGCAAGGTGTGAGGAAAGAGAACAGATGGAGAAAGAGAGTTAGGATGGAGGATGAAGGCAGAGAGGGGAGCCGAAGGAGACAACAACATGAGGGAGTCCCTCAGGAGCCGTGGAGACTGGGGAATAGAGGGTGGGAGCGTAGCAACGCAGGGGGAGAATGAGAGCAGTCGACGTTGTTTGTGTGTGCTGGATAACGAACATGGTGTAACATGCAAATAGAGCCTCATTCGGTGCTCTGTGTGTGTGTGTTCATGTGTAGCACAAGGAGGACAATGGTGCATGGGCAGCACAAATATGAAGAACTGTCAATGTCACAGGGAGAAAAGTCGAGAGTGAAGTGTCCATCATTTAAACAACACAAGAGACCCCAGACTGAATATTAATATGGAGTCTTTGAAAACATTTACCGCCCAAGTGGAACCTTTTCTTTTTTTTAAGAAAGAAACCCCTCACATATGGTTGTCAGCACATGAAAGGGGGAAAGAAGAGAGAAACAGAGAGACAAGAACAAAGCTGATGGTAAAAGAAATAGATGAGAGAAAAAGGGGAAGTAAAAAGAGGAGGAACTTGGCTCTTCTTTCCTTTTTGTCTCTTTATGCCACTTGTACTGTCTCACAGCAGTCCGTTCATCCATTGCTCCCCCTTTAAGTGGCTGCGTGTAATGTTGGTGATTATCAGTTTAAGCTTATTTTACAGCTGCGCTTGATTTCAATGACTCCGGGTGCAACAGCTGAGGGGGAACGGCTGAAACGCTGCACAGAGACACAAGGGGAGAAGGAGAGGAGGGAGGAGAGGAGGGAGGAGAGGAGAGAAAGAGGGACGTGAATAAGGCCTTTTGTGAGGCATCAACAAGCTGACGTGTACTCAGCAATGTTATAAGCTTTAATTTGACAACCTTGCTTAGCGTGACTTGCAATGAGTATAATGGATGTAACAAATAACAACTACTACCTAAATCACCACAGACGCCAAATAGACCGGTGCTCCTGTTCTTGCTTTTTTTCAACCGTTCTTTTACCGAGACGGGAGCTGCATCAGGTGCAGTTGAGCAGAGGTGAGAGCAGCTACAGAAGCTACACTTCAGTGGATTACGCTGCTGTTTCCCTGTCACCCCATGTTATATAGTTCACATACAGCCCTCTCCGATCCGTCTGCCTCTACATCCTCCCTTGTAATCACCTCACTGCAACCCTTTCTTGACTTTACCTCCCTCCCATGTCTCCACATGTTTCTGTTTAGCATCGCCCTTATTCCTATTGTTTGACCTTGCTCAAAGTAACAACGTCTTGACTGAGCGCATCATAAATCTGCTGCCACGTTCATATTTTCTACACTTCTTCTGAGGGGCCAGGCATCCCCAATCTGGATCACGGTCTTAATCTCGCAACCTGTCCATCGCCAGCTGTCCTTTATCATTGCATGTGTTGTGATGACACCTTCGAGCACATGTCTCTGTGGACTCAACGATTAGCATGGGGTTCATTTGGTCCAATTTGAATCAAAGGTAGCAGGGAAAGGTAGAAAAGCGGTGAGAGACAGAGATCAGAGTTAACAGAGCTGGGATTTACACCGTGAGTTCAAAATAAAAGTTCAAGACAGGAAGCTACTACAACCGCTATTGATGGCGACAGCGACATGCTAAGCTACCGTAGCTATTGAGCATTGCAATGCACTGAACAGCAACACACTAACATAAGTGGCACACACACACACACACACACACACAAACTCAGGCATGCATGTACATGTATACACACACACACACACACACACACACACACAGGAGCACCACTTAAACCACTCAGAGGTAATGTCCTCCCACCACTAAACACTGACCTGCAGACACACTGACATAATTACTGATTCACATGTGAACAATGTTCGGTTGAAAAACAAAACACACACACAGACATACATCACACACACGTGAAACTAAAGCATGATGAAGAACATCGAGTTCCCTTCCCCCACTAACAGAACAGGAGCTCTCTGGAGGAAATTGTTGATATCTTTTTAGGTTATCTGCTGATAACAGATAGTGAGGAAGTGTTTACTACACAGAGAGAGTAAATCGAGCACTTGATCACTGACATTATAATGATGCGATGTATTTCAAAGGCTCTTTTCGACGGCAGACATTTTAACTCGCCATAGTAGGAAAGGTGTAAACATTTAAGACGGCTCTGTTCTATTCAAGCGCCCCGATAAGCTACGACAGTGTGATAGTGAGCCAGCATGCACAAGCCCCGTAACCCAAAACCGAATCAGCTAAATGGAATCCAGCCATCAGTCATTTTTGCTATGTACACCTGTGCTTTTCCTACTATGACAAGACAAATGTCTTCAGTTAAAAAAACAGGCTTATTATGACAAAAATAAAAGCATTTGTTAAAAGATGAAACAAACCCTTTTCACAATGAATGTGTTCTCATACCAAGCGATAACCAAATGCATCTAAGAAATGTGAAAAGGTCATGTTGTGGTTTTACAGGTGGTTACGTGCTGGACTATTTCTTGGCAGAAAAACGGTGCCTTAATGGAGTATTTGCAGAACAAGTTGTGAAAAGTCTTCTTTCACCGTGGCAGCTCTGCATGTGTTGGATAAAATTTTGACCTAATGGAAGCACACTGTCATGTTTTCTCTTTCTTGCCTCCATTGATCTGCTTTCCATTCTTAGAGGCATTCTTTCTCTATTTCTCTAAAACTTCTTTAACGCCTCCAGCCCATTTGAAAAACTTTTTCTTACAGATCTGTATCTCTGTCCTTGCTCTATTTTTCTATTTTGGTTTTCAAAGTCCCCCTCACAATGTATCCCTTTGCGCCATTCCCTCTTTATTTTGTCTAAATTTTTCCTCCTGCCTTTCTCTTTTCTCTCTCCTTAACTCAATATCTACGTCTTATAATCAAACTCTTGACTAATTGTCCTCTCCTTCTGCTTTCCTCTCTCAGTTTTATGCGTTCCCATCTTGCCATCCCTCAATAGTGAGCTCAGTGGAGGTTGCATTATTGATAGGCATCTCTATCTATGGCATCTGCTCCTTCTCTCACTTCCCCTCCCTCCTTCTTCCCCCCCCCCCCCTTCTCCCTCCCTCAGTGTGTGCCTGGCCTGGTGCAGCTTGGCAGGTACTTAGGCTGACATCAATCTTTCATACAAACACCACGCACACACACACAAAACTGTGCATATAGTGTACAGAAGCTTTCCCAAAATGTTTGTGCACGGGGCGCAGAGGGGCAGGGGGTGGCGATGGGAGGGAGGAGTATAAAAATAACTTTTCCTCCCCCCATGCCTCCCTTCTCGCTCCTCTGTGATTCTACATGCAGCGGAGACTCTGACAAACGCTACACTGCCACGAAACCCTGATCCATTTTCTTTGAGGCACTGCTTGAAATACAAAAGGCCGGGACAATGATGATGAGCCCACAGAAGAGCAACAGAGCATCTCGCCAAGTCTAACGCTCATCTTAACACAGCCATCATTTCCACTTGTGCAGGTGCACTAAAGCACTGTGAAATCAAGGAAATAACAACAATTTACCAAATCATTGATGACAACACCGGAATGGCCTCCATTCCAGCATTATGTACTTTCTCTGTTTCACTGCACTTAATTCTTGACATCCCCATTCTTGACAGACAGATAAGCGGACAGACAGAAAGACGCAAAGATAGAGACAGACAAAGTACACGTGGGTAGGATGCTGTTGGACCTGACAGAAGAAAAAAACAGAAGAAAAAGAGAGTTTCTCTAATGTTTATCTAAAACGGTGATACCTATTTGTTACATTGAGCTGACAGACGTGCATGGCGACACAAAGAGAGAGAGAGAGAGAGAGAGAGAGAGAGAGAGAGAGAGAGAGAGAGAGAGAGAGAGAGGACTGGTTCTCACTCCTCACACCCACAGATGGAGAAAGCAAATCTTTTTGCTTGAGGCAGACAGCGCATACGCTATAAAAGAGCATAATCACGTAATGTAGCGGCTGTAGTCTATTGGAGTGAAACACCACAGCTGTCACTTTCTTTCCTGTGTTTATGTGTGTGTTCGTATGGGAGCATGTGAATTATATAGCAATTTCAGGTAAACCCAGTGGTTTGGCAAGAGTTGCACTTAGCCTGGGCTGGTAATGAAATCAGAGGGTCATTTGCTATCGGACATTTCGCATTCAACTGGCAGAAAATGTGCTGGCTCAAAGTAAAGGTCTAAAATGTATTGGTTTACATGTATTCATTTATTGGTACTTGGTACGTGTAACAACAGAGCATTTCTCCCTGAAAACAAGAAGAAAAGTCAGCGTATTGATTCAGTGTGTTCCACTACCAGGAATTGTTCAAATCTGTCAGTAAAAAAAGAATAATTATCACAAGCCTCACGTACAGGTTTCACTACCTCTTTACAACCATCGTCCCAAATGGATCAATATTACTCCAGCTGATGCAACTAGAGCTCTGCTTTTGTGAGATACTTGAACTTTTCCACCTGGGACAGCAGCAAACCCTCACTTAATGAGATTTTGAAGGGCTTTAATTTTAAAAATGCTACATCAGAATGTACAGGTACTCTCTGAGTGACACCTTGAGGTGGTCTGCTATTGACCTGTTGTGAAATGATTTTGTAACTATGCACCATTTCCTCTAAAATCGAATCTGAAATTAGACAAATCCCATTGCTTTGGGCTGGGGGCGTGGCCAAGCACAGGATAAGGGTTAGGGCTAGGGTTAGGGTTAGGGTGATAGAAAGGTCCTAGAGTCTTGGGAGTGGGCTTTACCCCCACTAAAGCTGTCATTGCAGTTTGATGGGTATCAGTCTCGAGTGTCTAGGACCTTGGGAAGAGGTTAAGGGGGTAATAACCACCTGAAATTAGACAAATTGTCTCATGAATGTGATTTGAAGTTCGCTCATTAATGAGATTTTGAAGGGCTTTCATTTTCAAATGATACATCAGAATGTAGAGGTACTCTCTGAGTGACACCTTGAGGTTGTCTACTATTAACCTGTTGTGAAATGATTCTGCAACTATGCACCATTTCCTCTAAAATCGAATCTGAAATTAGACAAATTGTCCAAAAATATCCTGTAAACCCTCCAGTATAATAATCAGAGTCGTGCATAGACTTTTTACAGTATGATTGCCTAGTAATGAAATCTGCGTCACCAAGTGCTTTCTTTATTTAAATTTGGACAACCAGCCCCATCAGACAATGATCCCAAAGTCCATACAATATTGCAATGGCACATCAACCACACAACAGTCACTGAATATCTTAGAACATCCTTGGTGCCGTGCCATCGCAGAACTATTGAACTTGACTGGAAATTCACCTTTGCATTAACATCTACCCAAATAATGGGATGTGACCCTCCGGACTGCATGGATGACATGACCACAAGGCTCAGGAGCTGCTCAAAGTTTGATGTCAGGATAGTTGAGCCCATGCAGAGCACGGCCTGGGTGATGATGACCTCCTACAAGTTGCTGGCAGGCCAACAAAACCGCATGAAAGATTAATACAGGGCAGAAGACCTACAGTCAAACATGGCAGTTGAAATATTCAGATGTGGGGATCTTATGCTTCTTACAAAGGATCGGTAGCACGGAGATGGAGAGCAATGGCCGTGTCGAGATGGGAACCCTATAGATTGGCTGCCTGATCACGATCTTAACCACACCCATCGTGCCAGAGTTTTGCAAGTCGAGGCTTACCATCTAGCCCGGCAAACTATCCCAACCTTAACCATTCCAATGCCTTACTTCAACCATCTGAGAGTTTATAAACGAGGGTTACCAGAGAAATACTCGAGGCAAATTGTGGCGGAAAGGACTCAATTACCCTTAAAATTATGTCTGATCCTTCCTTGGACTTCAAACTAGGAATACTTCATGTCCAGGACTTGAATCTCTATCGTCAGCATTCACACGTGTGCCATCCTGTCTGTTGCACTGGTCTAGGTGTTCAATCTCCTCTGATTTCTTATGTAGGCCTATTTGTTTCCATTCTTTACCACTTTCATTTCTTACTACCCCATCTTGCCTTTATTCAATCACCAATCCTCCTTTCCTTTTGCCTATAACTGCCGATCTCTCTCTCTCTCTCTCTCTCTCTCTCTCTCTGTCTGTCTGTCTCTCTCTCTCTCTCTCTCTCTCTCTCTCTCTGTTAAATGCTTTCAGCAGCTTAACTAAATCTGACCCTAACCCAGCCCTCATGGCCTCTCTTTGTAGGCTTTGCTGCACTGCAGTGAGGACTTGGGTCTCATTACACTGATGAAAGTAAGACGGGTGAAGCAGGGGTTGATAGCTGGATGGTTAAAGGTAAATAGGGAGGGAGGGAGGGCACCAGGGCATAGCAGCTATGAAAAAGGTATTCGGATGTGATTAGAGGAAACAGCGACAAGCAGGCTGAGAAGAGAAGAGAAGGAGCTTGGGAGGGGACAGGTGAAAGTAGATAGCAGATGGTTGGCATAAAGATTCGGGCCGAGAGTGATCACAATGAACCCGCGAGACTTAATTTATGGCTCCGTTCCCTCGCGCCAGCAACCCAGCATATGATTTTATAATGCTGATTTAACATTAGCACCTTGCTGAGGAGCGCGATGATCAAACCACGCACTGTGAAAGAGAGAGCAGGGGTCAGACACAGAGTCACAGAGAGGACAAGAAACAGCAATGAGCAGATCTCTTTGTCATTTCCTGCCTTCGTCTTGAGATAGACCATCCCTGTCTGCGTGGCTCTGTTCTTTTTCAATCACACTGGGCTTCTACGTCTGTTGCAACCCAGATGGACTCTGTTCATGGTCAAACGTCTGTCATTATTTCCCTCCCCACCGCCTCCCTTCTTCTTTACTCTCTTACTCTCACTCCCTTCTTCACCTTGGTTGCGCCTCCACTCCTCGGTTCAGTCAGTCAATGTTACCTCCTTGCTTTCGCTATTTCACTTCTCTTTACTGGCTGTTATTTGGCTTTGTTTTATGAATCTGGTGAACACAGCTAAAACGGTATCTCTCACTACTTCCTTTACCCCCCACTGCTTGTTATTCTGCCTATTTTACTACTCCTCATCTCTGTCTTTCCCTTCGTACGTCTCTCTGTGGTCAGCTGTGTGTCCCTGGCATTTACTCAACCACTCCTCCTGTTACTATGGTCAGTTTCCTCTCTGGCTTTGCGTCGTAACATCAATATCCGATGTGCCAATTATTCCACAGTAGCCTGCTGTGGCAGCATTTCGCTCCCCTCACTCACAATCTGCTACATGCTGCTCATAGAAGATTGGGCAAGCATAGAAGTCTCTACATATAGTTGTACAGTCTCATAACGCAAGTAGTGGGGAAAAGGCATTTTTTAAAACTTCATCAACCAGCCATCCATTGCATTGTTGTGGAAGGAAATAAGAGTGTGATCAGGAACAGTGCCGGATATTTGATGCCTGCACAGGGAAAAAATGAAATTACTCTCATCATTTCACCAAAGGTTGGGCAGGCTTTAAAAAAGCTGATATGGAGCCGGCTGTAGATTACCTTTATTTTACTGTGGCATAAAGCAGAGGTCAGAAACATTACACACTTCTTCTACAGCTGAGTGGGTACTGAATTCATCAGAGACCAACCATTATCATGCAATATCTGCATTAAGGTGATATAGGATCTATCACAATGCACTGTATTGTTAATATACAATATGCATTTTACGCATATGTATTTCCAATATTTTTCTTTGTCTAAATGCTCCCTCAGTCTTTTTCTGTCATGGCTGATGCTCACAATAGAAATCTTGAAGTCAGTTCAGTATGCCAGGTGTACTGTATGTGTGTATCTCAAGTGCATGCAAGATCTCTCTGTCAGCTATCCAAAGAGTGATCCAAAGAGAATATGTTCAATAAAACCAGTCAATGCATGGGACACAATGTCATAGTTATGCATAGGGTCTGTGTGTGTGTGTGTGTGTGTGTGTGTGTGTGTGTGTGTGTGTGTGTGTGCCGCCCTAGTATAAGCAGCACCATGCATATAGATGAGAGGCTCAGGTTACCATATGAAGTTAATTTGACATCCACTTTATGACATAAAGTGGATGTCAAATTAACGTCAAAATGAGTTTCGGGATGCGAAGTTGACATTAGACTAAATTAATTGAGGATGTAAACATGTTTGACCAGGCAAACAAAGCACTGCGTTGTACGATGCATGCAGAACCATGATGCATACTTACTTGTGCATGAACCCACACACACATACATAGAGAACACTCGCAATAGCAGGAGAGCAAGAGATAGAGAGGTCGTGTGAATAGTTACAGGTTTAGACTGAGCAGAAATTCATTAATAACGACAGGGGAACAGGAGAAATAAGAAGTGAAGCTCTGCTTTTCAGTTGTTTACTACCTGCCTCATCACAACTTGCTCTGATCTACCTTCAAACACAGATAGCTGATAGCTGAGGTCTCGGATCTTGGAGAGTGACCCTGGAGGTGGCATGAAAAGAGCAATGAATAATGGTTGTTGTGAAAAATGGAAAAGAAAAAGTCCTAATCATTGCCTTTCTCTCTCTTTTCTATTTCGGTTGTGATTCTTTTGAAAGCATTGAAAAGATTTAAAGCCATAAAAACCATAGAACCTATGAAATCCAATATAGTCAAGAAGCCATTGAAACATATGGTGTGGGTGTGTGTGTAGACATATAGCTTTACACAATAATTATAACTACAAGACAGGCTGTTGGCTAAGATCAAATATGAGGTCCTGGGTTCAAATGCACAGCAGAGGAGCAATAACATTTGCATCATATAATATTTATAGATACAAGGGTTCCTGAAAAATGAATGACAATGGGGTTGTGAGGACTCATTTATTGAGTCTCTGTGTAAACCAAACACATCAGCATAAATGTCACCCGAGACCTGTTCCGGTCACTAGCCTTAGAGTCATCCTGCATCGGTGTTGGACCACTTTTGGATTTTGACCAGTTGGTGGTAGTCAGGGGATCGCCGAAGTCATTGGAATTAATTATATTCAAGTTTCCAGCTCCCCTTTCAAGGAAATACGTGCAGGCGTTACCTCAGACATCGACTTGAATAATAGAGGTCCCTCTTCACTGTGAGGTGTATTCAGTTTGGCCATTTATCTCCCAGTAGTTATAATCATGGTCAAGGATTACATGGTAACAGTCACTTGCATGCTCCCTTACTGTGAATGTAGGGATTGTGGTAAACCAATTGATAGCTGCCTTTGGGGCACTAGCTGGCCATTTTGGTGTAAAGGAAAAGCTTCCCGGGTTATGATTTTGTAACCACGGGAAGGTAAGAGTGTGCATGAGCAGGGAAGTGTGTGTGGAAGCGTGACGTCTCGATGCATGATGCATGCACTGTTTGGTTGCTAACCTGCAGAGCATCTCTTATATAATGGCAAAGCGCTTCAGTGCATTTACAAAAAAAAGAACTGAATTTGTATGCATGCTCCTGCACAGTCACCCTCTCTCTCACACAAACACACACTCAATAATGTGATTCTTATCATATTATCGAGTCCCTTACCCTAAACTGAAGTAGTTTTACCAGTGGGAGAAAATGATTTGCCATGCTTTTGATTATGACAAACTTCAAATCTTCTCTGGAAACCTTACCCAATGCCTTAATGATTCAATTATTGGTTATACTGTGGTGGTGGCTGGCAACTGTTCGCCCACATGCTCAGTATCTGCATTGTCTTACCCACTCAAATATGGTTTAGGTGCCGGGGGGGAAGGTAGAGTCTACAATTGTGAGTAGATCGCAAAATATTGCTGCTTATACACAGGCATAAAGCCCCTCTTGACTCCAACAACACAAACACACACACACACACACACACACACACACACACACACACACACACACACACACACACACACACACACACACACACACACACACACACACGTACTGCAACACCATCAGGGTCAGCAATTACAGACATTTGCAGTTGGATTTTTTTCCAGGAATAAACTCCAGTTACAACTTCCCATGCCTATTAAAATGACTGGGATGGTGAATATTTTAAGCCCTGATGCAGTAAACAACACAGATCCTTGACATATAAAGTCTGCTGTGTCACTCTGTGAGTTCAATATGAATGACTAAAAGAAATAATATGTGTGAATGCAAGTGTGGGGATATCTACACGTGTCCCCCCTCCACCCCACTGATAACAATTTACTGCGCTATTCCCAGTTATTGAGCAGGTTCTTCAATGAAGTGGATGGCATCTACCACCTAATCTGTGGACCCACACGCCCATACAAACGCGTATAATGAAGACACAGGCCCCTGTGTCTGGAAGGAGAGAGGCGTTTGATCGCTCATCACCGTCTCACCTGCTCGTTCGCTGCCAGCTCCTTCTCCAGCTGTCGGTGTTTGTTGTGCCACACCAAATAGTGGATAGGATAGCGACTCTTCTCCGGAGTTTTCTTAGCAGAAATCATCCTCGGATCATAGTTTGCCTCCTCCTCTTTCTTCACTGTGGATTGTAAGGATACTTTGTTATCAATTCACGCTAGATAATCAAACGGATCATCCTTTATCGGCGGTGATGCCCAACGGCGTACAAGGGCAGCCTTACGCGTCAGAAACAGTGAATTACTCCCCGCATGCTCTCATTAGAATAACCGGCAAAGCCCTGTGAGAAGCATTTAGAGATATAAACCCCTCGTTGACTGCCTCCGTGTCGGCTACACCTTTATTTCTTAACTACCCGTTCCTCCACCTCTTACCACCCTCCCTCTCCCTCTCTCTCTCTCTCTCTCTCTCTCTCTCTCTCTCTCTCTCTCTCTCTCTCTCTCTCTCTCTCTCTCTCTCTCTCTCTCTCTCTCTCCTCTTAACACATCTATCCTCCTCCCATCCGGCGGTGACTGAGAAAGATGCATTGACAGGCTGCAATGAAATGGGCGCACACTCAGCCAATCCGCTGTCAAGAATGTTGTGATAAAAAACGAATCGTGAAAAAAAGAACCGCAGAAATTGTACACAAATGTTTAAAAGGAAACTATCTAGCACAACCCCTACAGGACTCTTGAAGTAGTGCTATACTGTAGGGGGGAAGCAAAGCATAAAGTGTTTTTGTTGTATGTCATGCTTCAGTTTTATGCATAACACCTTGCTTTGTTACACGTAAGTTAATTTCATTTAAATCAAATCTATATTTTGTCTCTGTCTATGTCTCATGTTGAGTTAAATTTGTCTTTTTTATTTTTTTGTGTGTTGTATTTGAATGTGTGTGTTGTTAAATGTATGACAGAATGGAATCAAAATTATTATTAAACAGTAATAACAGCAGGATTAATAATACTAAAAATAGTATATTTATTCCACATATTTGTTTAATGTATTTTATTTATCTGATTGCTACCAAATCTATGGATGAGCCTAAAGCTTTTTTTTTTTTTTATAAAAACAAAATTAAAACAAAAGTTTTGTTAAAGGTATGCCCCTTATTTTGCCAATAATGACAAGTTAAAAAGTTCACAGATGCGAAATACCTGCAGTAAATAGGCTACTAATGAACCACTCCTCATATTGATGTTTTAAGGAGATAAAGTCAATATCTTACATTTAAATTGTGTTCGTAAATATCCAGCAACATATAAACAAAATATGTTGGTGAGTGGACTCTTTTATGTTTCAGTCGAGTTTGAGCTGTCTATGAAACCCACCTCCCCTAAATAATGACAGCATGATTGTTGTTGCCCCCACCCCCCCCTGCCCCTCCGTAGGTAGGCTGCAGGGATGTTGGGTGTGTGTGCGGAAACTGACAGGTAGAGAGCTGCCGTCTCCCGGTGAGTTGCAGGCAATGCAGCGAACAGATTTAGTAAATATTCCGTTATGAGGTTCATACAAACAGCCGGATTAACCATGTTCGCATAGCACTGGCTCCGGGCTTGACTTCGGCAGTGGACGTGGGCGAAGAGACCGCAGGAACAAACGGGAAATCCAACTGTCAGCTGGCCCCGGGAAAACCGATCACTCCACCCGGCTTCCGGGGATTCAAGGGCCGCATCGGGAGACAGCAGACGTCGGTCGGTAGCTCCGGGGGAGTAAGGGCGAACCACCACATCATCGCCGCCATCCACCGACTTTCGAGATGTCAAGAAAGCTACAAAGGACAGAGGTCTGCGCCGACTGCAGTGCGCCAGGTAGGGAGGAGGGAAAATAAATCCTAAATAGACCACTTTACTTGGAACAATACGTCGGGAGGGCGATACGGTGGGACAATAAGGGCCGAAGCTGCTGTCACTGTCAGCGGGTTCGCAGAGCAGGAAAACGGCCAGGGCTCCCAAGCGTCGCTTAGGCCCAAAATAAACAGTGAAAAATAGGCGTGTTGTCACAACGGGAAAAATCTGTGGTTAATAGCTGCCCAACGTTAGTTAAGCGGCTTGATGTGCACATTCATTTGACCATAAGCGAGGACAACCACGTAATGTTCTGCATTGTGGATCTGAGTGTCAGATTTATGTCGCCTTTCTTCTTGAAGAGACGTTTGTTTTGATTTTTCGTAACCGGGGCAGACTTCTCATCGCGTTAGCTTAGCCTCGCTAACGAGCAGGCGATTGTGACTCACTGCGTTGCTAGCTATTGTTAAACATTTAGCTTACACACACTGTATACTAGCAACATACTTATATTTCTTATATGCTGTGTTAATGTTAGCTCTTTCCAGCGGCGTTTTGAGGCTGTGTACCTGGCTAGCTTAGCTTCAATGTTAGCCGCTCCAGCTAACTTTTGCTACACGGCAAGTTATTGCTATAAGCGGGTTCAGCTAACGCGCCGTCAGTTAGTCCTTTTAAAGGAATCGGACATTCATTATTGGTAGTTTCCGTAGGTTGTTGGAAAACCACCAAAGAGCTTACCTTATTGAGTTAAGGTTTCTATAAAATACTCATTTATTTCACTGTATTTTTAGTCTTCTCCGTAGTTTAGAAATTACATTTTTACAAACGCTGAGGGAATCCATTTGAAAGCCACCTTAAAGTGGAACATTTAACCTGATTCACAATGAAGTCGAAACGAATACATATGTTCTGACTTCACCAGAGAAAAGCAGCATGTTGCCCATATTGTTGTGTATGAAATAGGTATAACCACCACAATGAGTATTCGTGTTTGTAGATCTGTTTACCTCGTTTACCCCCATCTGTGTATGTCAGAAAGTGAGGTAGTGCCAAATCAACCTTGGTATCCCTTCCCATGCCTCTACCTTGTAGCCTCACATGCCCTCATGTCTCGTTTAAAGCACTTGTTCATTGATGTGTGTGTGTGTGTTGCTTACATTCATTCGTCTTTACATGCATTTCTACAGCTGCCCTCTTCACAGCTGCTCCCCCTGATAGCAGTGTCTCTCTGTGTGTGCAAAACTGTCATAAAGCTCTACTGCTCAGTGTTCAAAAGCATGCCGGCTGCACCTTACTTCTGCTTTCTGACCTGAACCTCATTCCTGCTACTATTATATTTACTAACCCTCCTGCTGTCTGTCCTCATAAACTGACCAGCACTATCCAACCCCAGTTCCCTTGAACGCCATAGCAATTTACAGTATGGTCGATGTGTGTGTGTGTGTGTGTGAGTGTTGCAAGTGTTGTTTCTTTACTTGGGTTTTCTCACATTAATACAGAGTTGTTCACAATGGTGGTGGGCTTCTTTGCGTTGGTGTACCTGTTACTAGCTGTATATTTCTTCTACTACATCAGCTCCTTTCATGTATCCCCTCCTTATGACGACATGCACACACACACACACACACACACACACACACACACACACACACACACACACACACACACACACACACACACACACACGCAGTGCGCTCTGCAAAGTGCTGACCTAGCCACTGGTGACAACAAGCCACCTCCCTACTACCCCGGCTTTGTGTCGTGGGGACAACTCGATGGCATGGCTACAAAGGACCACTGATACTCCCAGTCCAAGCCAAGCCTCAGGAGGCTTTAATGTCATGCCGTGGCAATCTGCACAGTTTACAGCAACAATGAATCACGTTGTCATGATAGTAAACTCTTTTATTGAGCGCAGATGCAATTGTATCAGAAGCTCTCGTGCAAGCGTTTAGAGCAGTTTGACAGTGGTGTCTAATTCCTTCATCGTGCTGTGTTGTCAAATGATTCTGTTGACGCTGTGACCGATGTTTGGTCGGGTTTAAAAAGCAAAACTTAGAAAAGATGAAGCAAGCGGACCTACACGTTGCTCCTGGATATTGAATTAAAGCCAAGCTTTAGTGTAGAAACAAATGATGTAATTATGTGCAAGCAAAAGTTACAGTGTTTATTTCAGCACCATTAATACTTAATGTAGTACATGCTTTTATGCATGGCTTAAAAACAAATGTCCATGTTTTATTAATAAATTAAGCCAACTTTAGGTTAAATTATGTCATGCTGCAGATTTGTCCAATACCAGCTGCCAATAATTTCAGGTCTAACAGCCTAATGGTGTATCCTCGTATTGATCCAGCGAGCCAAGCAGATAGCGTAGCCTGTGGGAGTTTTAATATTTATTACGAAGATTAAGGAATTACATTGCTGCAGTCCAGCCTTCAGAGCCCACGGGCTACCGTTCTAAACTAGGCTATAGCTCTTATCAAAGCCCTTTTGCATCGCTGCTACGTCTTTCTGCGGGGCGAAAACACTTGCAGCGCGTCAGTTCATCTGATGATGGACTATTTTAGCTGCATTAATACCCTAAGCCCAGACAGTTTTATCCCCGCCTGAGAGTGACTAATACAGATAGTAGATGTGTGTGTGTGTGTGTGTGTGTGTGTGTGTGTGTGTGTTTGCGTGTTTGCGAATGCATCCAAGTCTGCATTATAATTGTTTTGATATTGCAGACCATATGAGTTGTGAGCTTTTCATCGCATCAGGCTCCTGGGGGGCATAAATGGGACCCAGAACTCGACAACATTTCCCCTTTTCACATATGTATAACCAGTAATATATAATATGGTGAAAATCTTCTGGGCTTCTGTCCCCTGGACTCTGACTTAACTTTATTTACTGCATATTGTTGTCTGCAGTTTTGTACAACACTGAGGAGACTAAGTTTTAAATAATTCTAGGTTCAATTGAGCCCCACATTGGTGAGCAGGACTCTGTGCATGCTTTGGTTCATTAGTGAGTAACACGTATACTGCGCTATGACAGTATAACCCAGCATATGGAATATTTAGTGTGTGTGTAATAATCGAGGTATTTAATACTTCCACACGGCATCTTCTAACTGTAGCAACTCGCACAACACACTGTCTGATGATTCAGTGTTATTATGTGTATGTTCTTCATATAATCATATCGCGGTATTACTGTTGATGAATTTCATGTCTAGATACTGTAAATGATTGTAAGTAAAATATTACTATTGTTATGGCATAATTCAGTATGTTCTTGTTGACTATTCCTTGCAGCGAGGAATATTTACTTTCTGGAAATCTCTTCTTAAGTGCATGCTTGCTTTGCTATTAATGTGCCTCGTATAATACTGTAATATATATATATATATAATGACACATTCATTTGTAATTTGGTGACATCGGATCACCCTAAGTGTCGTGCTGTTGCTCATTACAGTGCTGCAAAGTCTCAGCGTCACACCCAGCATTGTTTCATATGGCTTGTAATAGCATTCATCTCTTTCTGTTTCCCTGTCAGACCCGGGCTGGACCAGCATCAACCGCGGGGTCCTGATCTGTGACGAATGCTGCTCAGTCCACCGCAGCTTGGGCCGCCATATCTCCATAGTCAAGCACCTGAGGCACAGCGGATGGCCTCCCGCACTGCTGCAGGTAAGGCTGAGAAATAAAGGGTAAATTAAGCTGAAGCAAATGCACTTCCTGAGGTCCAGAAGCTGACGACTACAGAAATCTGACTCGGCACTGGGGAAACTTTTTAGCGTTTTGGTCATGAAAGCAAACAAACAATATAGCATTGGGGCTTTAAGGGGACACCCGGTTATTCTTATATTTTTCTTGCATTGCGGTGAACCGTCAGTTGAGTCCCTGCTGCATGTGGGTTTCAGATGGTCCAGACCTTGGCCAGTAACGGGGCCAACTCCATATGGGAACACAGTCTCCTGGACCCTGCTCAGGTACAGAGCGGTCGTAGGAAACCCAACCCCCAGGACAAAGTCCAGTAAGTATACTCCCTACAGGCTCAACATACACTGAACAAAACTATCGCACTTTTGCTGTGGGAAATGATTGTCCCTGCTGCAACAGGAATGTTATATAACCTTTAACTGCTGTTTGCAGTAGTGAAGAGCTATTGCACCCGATTGTTCCTTAATGCCCTCTAAACAGTCGTCTCGTAGTCATGTATCACCTTCCTAATGAATATTGTTCTGTTCTCAGGGTTTTTGTGTATCTAAACGCAGGATAGGGTTTGTCGTTGTAGGTTTGTCGTGCTTCATTTGGGTTGAAATGTGGCTATGGGAGTGTCATGAGATCAGCAGTTGAATCTTCTGTTCTTTTCACTTAATGAGTCATGTCACAAATGTGTGGAAGAACATTCTGCCTAATCCCTTAACATTCACAGTATTGTATTTTGTGTAACTGTGTTTGTAAAACAAGCAGGAAGCCAGTAGTAACCCATCCGTTGTGGCTCATTCAGTAAGATGTGGGAAACCGCAGTCTTGTTTAGGCGTGTAGCCGAGTTCTTAAGACTTTAAGAATCAAAGGAGATAAAGGGATCTCAAAGCTTGAACTGCTTTTCACTCCAAAATACAAATCAGCTGTTTGTGGCATTCGGTAAAAACTTGATACTTAAACACAGATTAATGCACTTTTTCTGAGGTTTGAATGTCGTGGGGCGGCAAATAATGCCTCTCTATACATCCTGTGTATGCAAAAAATAACAACGGAGTGGTAAAATTAAATTTCCCCAAAGAGGGATTAATGAAGTATTTCTTCTTCTACTCTGGTCCAGTCCCACTAAGTCCGAGTTCATCAGAGCCAAATACCAGATGCTGGCCTTTGTGCACAAGCTGCCCTGCCGTGATGATGACGGCGTCACCACCAAGGACCTCAGTAAGGTGAGGGCTCAGTACTTCACAGCAGGATTTCGACATAATTAGCGTGTTCGGATATTGCCATATTGCTGAACTGCATGTGTGAGCACAAATTATGTTTTGTGTAAAGATATCAGTGGGAGAGCTCGCATATAAAAAAACTTACATGTGCATCTCTAAACACACACACACACACACACACTCATGCCTGTAACTGCCTGGCAGGAAGTGGTCTGAATGACACAGCAGGATGTAATGATGATCACTAATGCTGTGGAGCTCCATCGGGCTAATAAGGGGATTCTGTCTGTTTCTGTCTCTTCACGACGTTTAATGTTTCCACCCCCGACACTCTGTGTTCCTCTCTCTCCTCTCCTCTCCGCTTTCTTAATTAGCAACTACACTCGAGTGTGCGGACGGGGAGTTTGGAGACGTGTCTTCGGCTGCTGTCCCTCGGCGCTCAGGCCAACTTCTTCCACCCGGTCAGGACAAAATCTACTGGCCGACTCACTTCGTCTAGAAATGAGCCGTGCTGTTCAGTTACTCTCTTTATGCCAGGTCTCTTGTCCTGACTCTGTTTGCGTGTCCAACTCCAGGAGAAAGGCACTACCCCGCTCCATGTGGCAGCCAAGGCAGGGCAGATCCTGCAGGCCGAGCTGCTCGTGGTGTACGGCGCTGACCCCGGAGCACCGGACATCAACGGACGCACGCCTATGGACTACGCGAGGTACAAAACAGTGGAAACGCTACTTCACTAATAACACTGTTTGCATTTAAATCAAATCTCAAATGGAATTGTTTGTGTGTGTTGTGTTCCAGGCAGGCGGGTCATATAGAGCTAGCAGAGCGGCTGGTCGAGTGTCAGTACGAACTGACGGACAGACTAGCTTTCTACCTTTGTGGACGGCGTCCAGGTAACCCACTGCACCCGTTTGTGTGCGCCTCACATGCCCTTGTACATTGCAGTTAACCTCAGTGACATATGCGGGAGCTGTTAGCCACTTGTTCAGTCTCCTTTCCTCTTTCCTCTCCTCCTCTCCCTCTCCTCAGATCACAAGAATGGCCATTATATCATTCCTCAAATGGCAGACAGGTATGCACCATGACGCTATTGTTTTAGTAATAAAGTGGTTATGCTTTCCTTGCGTTTGCATGCATGGTGTGGTTTGATTGGATGAAGTGTCTTTGTTAGTATACTTGGACTTTGTAGCTACCTGACTATACTTCCATTACTCTTTTCACTGCGTCTCCCTGGCGTGGGTAAATTGATACTGATGCAGTTTAGTGTTGTGACCAGAGGGTGGCACCACAGTATATGTAACCCCACCCAAAAAAAAAAGGAGGTAATTAAAGGAGGTCTCTATGAAAGGCGTCTGTTTATCGTAAATGTCGATCGAAGCTATTACAGGTACACGCGGTGATTTAGACACTTGAGGTGCGCTTGGTTTATTAATCCTAAACTGCAGGTTTTGGTTTGAGAGGTGCAGAAGTGCACAGTCGGGTTATGATAAATCAAGTTCAGTGCTACTTGGCACAGCTTCTTTCAAATATTTTTGATGGGTGCTGGGGTTTTCTCAGCTGAGTCAGAGAAGTAGCCTAAAAATACACTCGCATATGTAAGGAAGTATTTTACTTCTGAGCTGCCGTCTTAACTCCACTTGCATCTGTTCTGTTCTGGTAAATGGTTCCTCTTGATAATAACAATTGAAGCGTTTTTGATGTGGCCTCTCTACCCCTCTTTCTGTCTCTTTCTTCCTTTTTCTCACTCGTCTTCTGTTCTCTCCATTTCGCTGCGCTTGGTGGAGCCAGAGCTCGTCCTAAGTGCCCGACACAGAGGTATCTTTACTTTCCTTGTTCCTTTTTTTCCCCCCCCTAGAATCTCTTCCTTCATTTCAGTCCCCTCTGTCTGCTACCCCATCTTTTTATAGATGTTTCTTGTACACCACAATCTCTTCTTCAGCAGTTTCAGAGTGGGGGAGATTGTTAGGCCTTAATCTGTTATCACTAGAAAATACAGGAAATAGTGACAGAGGGCCTCCTGCAGTAAGTAAGGTGCTGCTGTGCTCAGGAGAATCACACCAGTCATATCCATACACTCACCTTGCACACTAGCATGTGTCCTTAGTGGCAACATAAACAACAGTTTGTCCAGAAATAAGATTAAAGATAATGCAGGAAGCGGTTTTATTTCTAGCTCGTATGTCTGTGAGCTAAAACTTCATTACAGTCTTAACGCATTTGAGTCTAGAGCAACATATTGTAGACATAAATATGTGCAGTTATTTTAAAAATGTTAGCGCTGTAGCTTGCCAAATCACAGATGCACTTTGTGTCTGTACAGAGAGTTGCTGTCAGCTTTAGACCGCTCTAAATGTCAGTCACCATTTACATCTAGCCCTTTCAGTCTGACACCCAAGGCATCCCACCCTAAATAAATGTATCCTCCCTGTTCCCCTCTTTGAACCAAACTCCCTTCCCATCCATTCACCTCTTGCTACTCTCTCCATATCCATGTCTTCCTCCGTCACCTCTCCCTCCGTCTCTTTACTCCACTGCATCTTCGCGGTGACTGTCTGACTGTTGTTCTCTGTGTTTTTTTTAGTCTGGACCTCTCAGAATTGGCCAAGGCTGCCAAGAAGAAGCTCCAAGCGGTGAGTTGGATTGAATTGTAGGTTTAAATGATGACTTATTTACATTACAGAAAATGGTAAGAATTGTCAAGTTAGTTTTTAGTCAATAAATTGAGCAAGTTTTCTTGTGTCCTTGAAATTAATGTGAACGGAGAGTAATTAAGAAACATTGGTTCAAAAGGTTGGTTGGTGTATCAGCCAGATTTTCTGTTCCTTTCCAAAGTTATGTTTGTCCGTTCCGGGGCCATCTGTTCAGCTCCATATTTCGGTAATCCAAAGAAACTGAGAGCTGATGGACGGTTATCAACATTTAAAGTACTTAAAGTACTCACAAATCATCACGCAGAAGTTTTAGCATGATTAAGATGAGATGGAACTTTATTCATCCTGAAGGAAGATCTTGAGCCAGAGTTTGATCAAAGATTAAGACAGAAGAATATTAAAGATATAAACATGTATGACCAATAGAATAACAAGTATTAAGTGTAAAAGAAGTAATACTGACACCAGTGAAAAATAGAATATAATAGCAATAAGAGTAAGGTAAATAAATACAGTAAAAATCTGACAAAGTTGATTTTGAGAGTGATATTGTCAAAATGTCTCAAAATGAGGCAGAAAATGTAGTCATGTAAAATCTTAACATTTTCAGCTAAGTGACTGCGCATCAGGTTGTTTTCTCACACTGGCATCTGCAGCACTGATGTGTAGGCATGAACCAATACACCTGTTAATATATACTGTATCTGGGCTCAATTTGCTTGTGTGTGTGTGTGTGTGTGTGACAGCTCAACAACCGGCTGTTTGAGGAGCTGGCGATGGACGTCTATGACGAGGTCGATCGCAGAGAAAACGATGCGGGTGAGCCTAAACTCCTCCCTCGTCACATCCTTCTATGAAGCAGACATATCTGTCTTGTGTGCGGACTCTGTCCTTATATGGAAACTATATGTTTAAAGTCACAGAAAACACCCCCAACATGACAGCATTGACATGAAGTTTAAGAAGGAAAGGGGAAGAGAAAGTAGATGTTGAGAGAACAGAGAGTGAATTTGAAGGACAGAGTGAGGAGAAAAGGAAAAGGACTGTTGAAGGAGAGAGAGGGAGGAGGAGAGACGGAGCGAGGAAGGGCCTCCGAAATTCTTGAGTCTCTCTCCTCCTCCTTGGCTCTTTCTCGTTCTGTCTCCTTCTCTTTTTCCATTTCTTCTCTCTCTTTTCCTTCAGTAGCAGTCAAATTGTGCTTTCTGACAGAAGCACCGCAGGTAAGTGGCAAGGATACAAAGACACACACACACACACACACAAGGGGAGGGCTCAAATCACAACGGTGGATTATAGGGGCCGGAATTCAGTTTTAGGATCTACTGTTATGTTGTTTTGGTTTGTATGCACGTGTGGGTGGATGGACTGGGTGTTCCTTGCTAAACACACACAGACTTTTTTTTTGCTTCATATTTGTGTCTCCAGTGTGGCTTACGACCCAGAACCACAGCACTCTGGTAACAGAGCGCAGCGCGGTGCCCTTCCTTCCAGTCAATCCTGAATACTCTGCCACACGCAACCAGGTAAACACACACACACACACACACATTCATACATGCACAACCCTACAGTGCAGACAATCCCAGGTGGCATGCATGCACTCGTATTTGTTGGTGTTGTCGATTTTTCTTACCTGTGCACAGTCATGAAACTGAGAAAAAGGAGAAACTACGGTGAAAGAACTTGCGAGCAAAAAGCAAAAAAAAGAGCATCGGGATATCTCAGAGAGTTGGACCGCGTATGTGTTTTGGGGGGAGGCCGAGAATGAGTGTGAAATTGACGAGGGATGTTCTTCGCCTGTGAAAGAGGAGTAAAAGATGTAATCCATCTGTGTTTCTCCCCCCCCCCCCCCCCCCCTCTTTCCCTCACTCTCTCTGTGAGTGTGTGTGAGAGAGAATTCCCATATGCCCTCTCACATAGTTTCTCCTCGTCTGTGTGGCTCATTAGTGTAAACATTGACTTCTAACACACAGTAAAAAACACACCTGCGTCGCTCACGTTGGCTCTTCCCCTGATTGGGCACTTCACTGTGGTCAGTAAGTGTTGTCTGTTTATGGAGGGAAACCGAAGAAAAACACACCTCGCACGCATTTAGAGTTGAACTTTTTACCTGCTTTTGTCTTCCAAAGACATATGTTATGAATAACACATCGCTTCGTGCAGTATTTACAGATTAGCACTTCATTTGAAAGGGACTTTTTACTCTCTTATATGGATGCCAGCATGCTCGCGTAATTGCACGGTTTATTTCCCCGTGTGTGTGTGTGTGTGTGAGTGAGCGTGTGAGCACACTTCTGATGGTGTGTGTGTGTGTGATGAGTGTTAAAGTATGACTGTATTTTTCCACAGCACATGGTCGTTGACCACAGCGGTCCCACAGGCAGCGAACCACTGACTGTGGGCTGGATTGTATCTGTATGTATTCCACACAACTGATGAGACAAGTTCTAACTGCTGACTCGTTCTGCTCTCAGGGCCGTCAGAAGCTGGCTCGCTTCAATGCGCGGGAGTTTGCCACGCTCATCATCGACATCCTGAGTGACGCCAAAAGGAGACAGCAGGGGAAAGGACTCAGCAGCCCTACTGGTGAGACACTGGGAGGAAGGGACAGACAAATTAAGGACGCAGGGCTGAAGGCAATTATTAAGCTTTTTAAAGAAGAGCAAAAAAAAAAACAAGGGCATATAACTTAACCTAGTTACAAATATAGATGGATATGTCAGTTCACTTGGACTTTTTGCAACACCGCTCTGTACAACAATGTGGAGCTTTGTTTGAAGCCTCAAACATTTTAGAAGCACACGTGATTATTGTTCCAAGCAGCATCATGTTGAACGAGCTCCAGTCCAGCAACTTAGTGACGAAGGGAAGACGGGTGATTTCTTTGGGATTTGTTGTTAAAGAGTTACGTTTACATGTATATCTTCATCTGAATAGAAATCTTACAACTGGCTCTTATGTGAAACCAACATGGAAACCCCCAACATCAGTGAGCAGTCTTATCAGTCTGAGCATTCCTAAAGGCATGGAGTGTTCCACTTTATATTGAGTAGTGTAATAGATGTACATTTGTTGCTTTGTCAGACCCATTAGATCTGGGCATTGATGATGACCAGCATGACTACGACAGCGTAGCGTCGGATGAAGACACAGACAGCGAGCTGACCACCCAGAACAACAACAACACGCAACGCAGCAACCGTGCAAAGGTATAGTACTAAAACACACGCGTGCACACTCACCGTTTAGTCTTGATAATACACAACTCTGCAACAGGCCGACACACTCTTGAGTTTTAAAATGTTTCTCAGCAATTCAGTCACGTTCCTCTCGAATAGGATATTGGAAAAGCAGTCGCGTTAGCTAGCAAAGATATTCCATGGTTTCCTCTTCATGACTGCTTGTCCCAGCATGCTTTGCGGGGAGCGGCCACAGTCAGGGCTGCCACATAGCTCCTGAGTGACATCATCAGCTATTCTGAGTGCTTGTCAGAGAGGCATTGTTTCACACACACACACAGAGAGAGAGTGTGTGTGTGTGTACTGAGAGGGAAGAGAAGAAGAGATTGAGCGAGAGAGGAAAAGAGGGGAGGAATGGTGCAGAGTGGGAGTGGTAGAAATGACAAAGTAAACAGCTAAACCAGTAACTATCTCCTGCTCCTGTGGACTTGTTTAGCTCATTGTGCAGAACTCTGACAAACCGCAAGTGTGAGGTTCCACTCCCATCTGCACTCTAAAAATATGTGCATTAATTTGTTGCGCTCGTATCAAATGTCAGTGTATTCAGTTAATGCATTGTGTTATCTATAGGACTAAGTGGAGGCATCAGAGTAAAACAGAAATGGATTGGGTAGGAGGTGGATGAATTGTAAACAAAGAGCTCTTAAGAATAGTCAATGAAAGATGTTTTATGCAGCCTTTTAGGGAGTGGTAAAGACATGTGTTTGAGCATGCTCCGGGGGTCACAGGAAGTGGGGCCAGATGGTGCCTTGGGAGCAAGAACTGAGGCACCACTGTCTATATGTATGTGTGTGTGTGTGTGTGTGTGTGTGTGTGTGATCAGCTGTAGTGCTGACCCTCCAGGCTGCATGCCAGCCCACTTCCTCTCACACTCACACAGTTATAAGCTGTGTTGTATCCAGTTTAAAAGGCACTAATTCATACTTCCTAACCCCGAATCAGAAAGACTGCATACATTACATACTGTATTTAAGATAGAATGGTGAGTTAACAGCAGATTCATAAAGAAGTGAGGTGTTCCACATTGGGTTTTTTACCCTGGAATAGCCTCCCAAGTCTCCCAATGTCAGTTTCCTCACTTTCTCTGTGCCTTTCTGTCCACCTGTCTGTGTGTCTGTCTTTCTTCCTGTCCATCTGCCTGCCTGCCTGTATGTCCTATCAATCCAGAGTATGGACTCATCAGACCTGTCAGACGGCCCCATCACCCTGCAGGAGTACCTGGAGGTGAAGAAGGCTCTGGCCTCCTCAGAAGCCAAGGTGCAGCAGCTGATGAAGGTCAACAACAACCTGAGCGAGGAGCTCCGGCGGCTCCAGAAGGAGGTAGGGAAGTATGGAGGGCGAGGGTCGGAGGAAAGGACAGGCAGAGACGAGAGGTCAGGGGGGTCAGCTTATGCAGAACCTTAACCACAGCAGAATGTTGAGAAAGCAGAAAGTGGGAGTTTAGCTCACTTCTTACGTTATTTGATAAGAGTAGAGAACAAACGGGGGCAGGGAAGAGAGATGGGATGAAGCAAGAAAGGCCAGCATCAATTGTTTCTTAAAAAGGTCCACATAAGAACCTGAAATATAGAAGTTACCTATTATTAAATCAGATAGAGGATGAAGCCGAGACAAAGAGGGAGAGTATTGAAGACTAGACAGGGTGGCAAAATGAGAAGGAACAATTGATTCAGACAGAAGGAGGGCAGGATGATGGAGAGACAAGTGAATATTTTAATGTCTTTTGCAAGCTGATGTATTATTCCTGACAGTCTTGTCATTTTCCTACAGTGTTGTCCCTGGAAGATGTATGTGGTTACAGCTTTTCAGTGTGATTCAGTAACTAAAGCAGACGTCATTCTGATACGGAGCGAGGGCTGCGACAGATACTCATTTTCAGCTCAGACAGCTTTCACTTAATATCACGTTTCTTCGTGGTCGCTTCATTTGGTTTTTATGCGAGTTGTCATCATCATTAGCTCGTCGTATTCATTAGTGGCTGCTAGTGTCAGCTTATGGGGATTCATGATTCATTCATGTGTTTATTTTCGTAATGTGACTTGAGGATTTAGTGACGCGTTGAACTTGTAAGCACTCACTTATGTGCACAAACACCGCAGATAACAAATACTGTGGTTAAAGTACCTCAGTGCAGGTGAGCCCTCATTTACCCTTCAAAACAATATATTTATATATATATACACACACACACACACACACATATATATACACATTTTTGTGTTTTTCTTCCATCCCATTCCCAAAAACTAATCCCTACTTCGACATGTAACCTATTTAAGTGTCTTTACTACATATTCCCTCCCTCCCCGGTACTGATGTGAGTTAACATGTATGAGCTTGTGTGAGCCTTTTACTGTACCTGTGATTTTGGATGCTTGTCTTTAACCATTCAGTTGACGCCCCCCTCCCTTCCCTTCAACCTCCCCATGTCCCTCCCTCCATCCCTCCTTTCATTCCCTCCTTGCTCCCTTCCTCCTCTCCTGTAGATCACGCGGATGCAGACAGAGAACAGTGCGCTGCGGGGGGGCCAGCAGGCTGGGGGGGCAGCTGGCCATGGGGTAGGGGGACCTGGCGGAGGAGGAGGGGGCGGTGGAGGAGGCCACTGGCATGGGGGCGGGATGAGAGGAGGAATAGGCGGAGGGGGCCTGAGTGGGTTTGGGACAGGAGGGGACCCCCCGGGGCTGTCAGCGCCCTCCTCGGTCGCCCCCAACTCCCATCCCCACCGAAGGGACCGCCAGGCCTTCTCAATGTACGAACCGGGGGCGGCCCCCGGCCCCACGGCCCATGGTCCCCCAGTCCTGGACTCCCTGGCAGCCCGCCTGCAGCCCCTCAACACACCCAGCGTAAGTTAGAACTCCCCCGGCCCCCTTCTACTTCCCACCTTCCTTTCGGTGGCCATGATTGGCTCTCTCCGGCCTGCTTGACGGGTGATAGTCCAATCCTGATCTCTCTATTTCCCTTCGACTTTACCCCCCCCCCCCCTGCATCCCAGTTCCCGATCCTTCTCTTTAACAGCTCCAGTTGTGCTTGAACCCCATTTAAATGTGAAGTTTGTCTCAGAACAATAAGACCTCGGCCTCTGATTTGTAGCACCATGAAGGGTGAAGTGCATAACTGTGGCGTGAAGGAGAAAGATGGGAAATAGGGGTTATGCTCTCTGATTGGTTGCCTGGGGACGCCTCTGATTCCTCCGCTCTCCGGCCTGCTCGTTACCCTCTGATCTTCACCTTCTCAACCCCTTTTTGACCTCCCAGTTAGCGCTCCTGCCTCTGGACAGCTGCTTAATTTATTCAGGCTTTGCTATGTTCACACACATGTGAGTGCACACACACACACACACACACACACACACAAAGGGAAGGACATTTGACCAGTTGTAGCATTCGGCAGCTTTTAACTAACAGAAAGCTACAATATGCAGACACTCAACCACGTCTGTCAGCCATTCTAGGGAGACCTCCACGGAGTCGTGTCCGAGTCACCATCGCCGCACACCGAGATTTACCTGTTTGTCTGTTTCCTTTCTGTCTGTCTGTCTCTTCACCTGTCTGTCCCTTTGCTCACTGCAGTGCAGCCGTGCATCCTCTGGATGTAAGCATTCTATCTGTCATTGCATTGTTTGCCATTTCATCCAATAGTATAATAGGACTGCTGCTCATTATGCATTATCATAATGGAGATCAACGTTAGTATGTGTGTAGTCCATTCTAGACGTGATGTGTGCAGCCCTTCCTCACCAAGCTAGTTTAGTTGACAGTGTTCTTTGCATTTCAGTGTTAGATAACTATAGAGGCATGCGGTCTTGAGGGGATGATGGGTGAGCTGCCGCTGCTCTCACTGGCTCATTCATCTTGTTTTTTCTGCTGTTTTATAAAAGCATCTCTTCTCTCTGTCCCCTCACTCTTTTTTTACCCCCCCGTGTCTTCATCCATCTGTCTGCTGATCTTTCATTCCCTTCTCCGTCTCTTCGTCCACACATCTCTCTTTCTCCTCTTATCTTTATCCCTCCACCTCTCTCTTCTTCCTCCCCCCGTCCGTGTGTTCCCCTCCTTTTTCACAGGCACGGAAGGGTGGTACAGCGCCGTATGGAGGCCATCATCTGTCTGGATCCGCAGAGATGGGCCGATACATGGTGAGTTCTACCGGCTTGGTTTCTAGACTGATTTTCTGAATTTTCATGATCGGGCACGCCATCTACAGTGGGAGGTTGAGATCATGGATTTACATTTTTGTATCAGAATCCGTCTCCTACAGACGCTGCTTGGAATATTGGAAATGTTTGGGCTTCAAATGTAAACATCCCCAAATTATTTGCATTTTTTCAGTGAAGCAAAGAAAAGGAATGATTATTTAAAATATTCAAACCGATGATTTGACACAACTTAGTGGACTTCTTGTTGAAATCATCCCATTCACAGGGAACAGATGCTTGATCTTTGTGGGAGGAGTTATTTGTTAAGCTCTGCGGGAGTGAACGGCTCAGGAGGTTTGGTGAGCTGGGTGATAATTGCCCTGATGGAGCGTGTTGTTGCCCTGTTTCTTTCCCCAGGTGACGAAATCAGAGAAGCACGGCAGTGGCACTGACAGCGACTACGACAACACGCAGACATACGACCTCTCGCTAAGGTCAGACACACTGCAAGTCATTGATGAGTGTGCTTTATTCTCGTGATTCTTTTGGGAAATGGTGTAATATGTTGCTATTAACAGTCAAAGTTGGCCCCTCCTCCCCCAGAGAAGCATGCCCCCTGACAGCTCATTGCACCACCTGCAGCATCACATGTGACAGCGATAGTGAAAGTCAACCCCAGATTTACTCTGGTTTTCTGGCAAAATAAGAAAATACAGGTTCTCTGCAGACACTATTATTACATATACGCTAACAGGAATGGCATTATCTATGTTAATCTAAACATTTTGTCATTAATTCACCTTTACAATCATTCTGAAAATGTATATTTCACTTTATTTGCTCCGTGTTTGTGTGTTTGTTACTATGCAGTCCTGTAAATTCGTATCACACACAGAAAGGGTTAATGATATTTACTGTCAGTTTGCTAATGAGAAAACAACAGGCTGTCTCTTTAGATGTTGGACTCTTCCAGTGTTACAGGGTGATTAATGGATTTAATCCAAGGTGTTGATGAAGGTGTATTTATGTGTTTCTCTCGTCAGTATGGGCCGCAGCAGTGAGGAGGAAGGTCGTGGGGACTCTGAGGAGGGAGGAGGGGACGCCTGGGAGCCGGACCCCACCTTGCCCTGCACAGAGGACGTCATACTGAAGACTGAGCAGGTGACCAAGAACATCCAGGAGCTGCTCAGGGCTGCTCAGGAGTTCAAACACGACAGGTAAGACTACCTGAGAATAAACGATGCTCATTATACCCTCGCTGACAAGTGATCCTCTTGATTGGATCACACATTGAGAAGTCACAGGAACATCTAGCGCCAGAATCATCTTTTCAGAAATTCTCTTGTACACACTTACTAACGGCTGCACCAGGTGAATGCAGGTGTTAGTGTTGCGATAGCCACTGTTGAGGGAGTTGTGCGCTAATGTTGTGGTTGTACTTTGGACATATATAAAAATGTTTGTACTTGTTCAAAGCATAATTTAGCACTAGACAACCTTGTTGCCTCTTTCATCTCATCAGCTGCTAAGCTAAATAAAGTAAATTCTCTCCTCTTTAGCTTCGTTCCGTGCTCTGAGAAGATCCACTCTGCTGTCACTGAGATGGCCTCACTCTTCCCCAAAGTAAGTTCCTCGTATTTCTGTTCTTTTTGTGTGTCTCTTTTCCTCTCGTTGTCTCGGTGTGTCTCTTCTCATCTGTCTTTATGTGTCTACACTATGTGAGTTGAGTTTTGATTCCCTTCGTTCCTCCGTAGCGCCCGGCGTTGGATGCAGTGCACTGCTCCCTCCGCTTGTTGGCGTCCAGTGCCTCGCGGTTGCAGATAGAGTGCCGCAAGGCGGCGCCCTCGGAGCCCGGGGGCCCTCCGGTGGACTACCAACTCCTCACTCAGCAGGTCATCCAGTGCGCCTACGACATCGCCAAGGCTGCCAAGCAACTGGTCACCATCACCACTCGAGAGAAGAAACAGTGACCCCCACAAATGCATGGATGGAGAGGGGAGAGGGAACGGATTAATGCATGGGTGGGCCAAGAGGGATGGGAGGGGCTTCTACAGCAGGAAGAGGGGGAGACGGCGGGAAAACCTCACCACACTATAGATGTTAGAAAGAGGGAGTGATCGGGAGAACGACGGGCGCAAGGAGGAAAGAAGAAGTTTATAATATGCATGGAAAAGGAATCGGATGAAAGCAAAGAGAATTGATTGTTTAGTAGAAACACTACAGAGGACCGGAGAAGGAGAAAATCCACAAGTGTGGAAGAGAAAGTAGGGAAGGACAAGTGGAAAGGGTCCCACAGCCTGCTGCAAGCTAAATAAACTGTTGGAATCAGATGTGTATAATTAACCGCTAAAAACTGTGACAAGCATACGTGAAAAACACAACGACGGCGATGTACAGTGAACTGGATCCGGAGATGTTACCGCTTTATTTATTCATACCTGTCACTCGTCCCCCGTCCCCCCCCCTACTGTTTACCTGAGCTAGAGAGCGAGAGAGAGAAGTAGGTATCGACCTACCATGAGCTACGCCACATCATCTCCATCCCTCCGTCAGGTGGAGTCGGGATATTCTCAACTTCCCCCCTCCCTCCCTCCCTCCCTCCCTCTCTCTCGCTCTCACTCCAACCCGACACGAGGCTCCGCCGTCTCCTACCCCGTCCCAGACAGGATGCGCTTGCGGTGCAGAGAAAAGACCCCCCGGGACCCATCCGGCTCCACCCTACTCATCACCCCACCCAGGCTCTCAAGATGCTTCCTCCTGGGTTAGCTTGTTGCTGGAAGGGGGGGGGGGGGGGCTCCAGCATTTCTCTGACCGGCGCCCCCTACTGTCGGTGGTACACAGCATGATCTGGCATGTTATCATTTCTTTCCTCTCTTCTTTTTCTTTGATGTTTTTTAATACGCAGATTGGTTTGGTCTGCACCTCTGAGGACAAAGATTACTGACACAAACAAAACACTTACACTGGAATAATTTTTAGTTATTGTTGTCGTTTATCATGCCTATTTTTTTTTTTTGTATTGATATTTTTACTGTCATCTTGATTTAACTGTGTATGTATGTTTATTTTATTGTTTCAAATATGATTCTCATTTAGTGGTGGGAGTATGTGCTCAACTGGGATTCAAGAAAACACACACACACACACACACACACACACACACACACACACACACACACACACACACACACACACACACAGACACATGAAATAACCTGTGAAATGATCCTCAACATTTCCCGAGCACTGCTTTGCTGGGAGGCAGTTGAGGGTGTTTCTTCATGACGTGAGGTGTCCTGTGGCCAAGGGGTTGAACGGTTGCCAAAAGGGGAGAGGGTGTTGGGGGGGGGGGGGACATTTGGTTTAGATTTTCTGTCAGACCGAGAGCCCCTTGGTGCGTTACGACAGGACCCGGATCACAATGCTCTCCTCATGGGCCCTCAGCTGTCGTTGGGCCTGACGTATCGTATAATTTGCCTCATTTAACAGAGCCAGTGGAATCATCTCAGAATCGATCTCATATTCATGTTTGCTGCGCCAAGCAGGATGATATTTAGCCCCCACCCAGCAGCCCTAATTTGCATGCACGGTAACAAAGGTTCAGTCACATTTAAGTTGACGCACATCCTGGTATATGTAAAGTAGTCCTGTGGAAAGCACCAGATCCAGCACCCTGAAAAAGTAAAAGTGATGATAGATACTCGTCACGTTGTTTCATCTGAGAAAGTACGCTCCTTTTGAAATGGATTCAACCACCTCACGAGTGCTTGATGTAGTTTGCCGTGTATTATGTTCAGTTCTCAGACTGTCTGGCAAGCACAATCACGCCGCTCTGTCCTCCGTCACGGCCTGCTGATCTGGGCCACAGAAGTTGTCGCTTCTAGCTCACCATCTCTGAACTCTGGGAGACGGCATTGGGAACAAAGATGTTTTTAAAGTTCTTTTTCTTTTTTTTATGTTTTAAAAAAAAGACAGCGCACTTGGCCTTCGCTTGTTGCGCCGTGTCCTGAACAGATAAGGTCACATCTGTAACAAAGTACGCAGACGGGATCTAACATTCTCTCCTTTGCGGGCAGGAGGACCGTCCTCTTCTAGTTCAGCGTCACCACTGACAGTTTCTCAAAAGTCTTTGTGGCTTTAATAGTTGGTTGTTCTCGCGTTTGGTGTATTCTATAATCCGGCTTGGTGCTCAGAAAGCCTCTGCACATAACATTGACCTCATCCTCCAAACAGCTGTTACATCTCAGTCCCTTTTTTCTCTCGTACTGCTGCCTTTCAGCAAGAAGCAATTAGACCTTTAATTAGCCCCGAACACTTTGAGAGTCGGATGCTAGACCACCGTTCAGCGCTTCCCTGTCCGCTCTATTCATGTCTAGTTTATCCACTCCCCCCCCCCCCCCCCCCTTATCATCACTCGGGGTCTGTGAGTGTCCGTGTTCGTCAGCCGACACAGTCGTAGGGAAGGATGGATTGTTTTTCTTCTGTACCCTGTCAAAACAAATCATGTCCAGAAGACTCGTGAAATGTATCATCGTTTGATATCGGACACCATCATCGGCTCCTGTTTGACTGGCTGAGTTACAGCGATGTTGTACTGACTGCTGAAACAACAGAAATACTTCCTCACACACACACACATGCACACAAGGGTGGCCAGCAGAAGAGCTCGTCCCTTCAATCATGATTGCCCAAGTTTTAGACTCGAGCCATATATATGAACATATATTTTCATGCTATATTTTATATTAAGCTATATGTTTAGGTATGTCTGCGAGATATTTATGTCTTATTTGTTGGCCCAAGTGGGCTTCAGGCTACGGGAGCTGTCCAACTTGTTCCTTCAGCGCTTCAGTCTTGACACCAATGTACTTGTAGGTATTTTTGAGTCTCGTGAATATGGTCATGCTGTGGTATATTAGCGCCTTATGTAGGTTATAGTGTACATAGTAGCGATCCTACCGAAGAGCGAGAACAACAGTTCTATTGTCAAACACCAGCGGGGTGAAGTAGGATCTACATTATGTACCCCCCCCCCCCCCCCCAAAGGTCTTCGTTCAAGTACATTGGGTGCAGGACGCAGGGTTTGATTCGGGCAATAGGAAAGGTCTGAAGCGCACTTCGGCTTAGCACTACACGGTCATCTCAAAAAACGTCGGGAGGAGGGTCAAAAATGCACATGGCCCAGTCCTTTCCCCGAGTTAGTGGACACTACGTAGGGTGCCTCTAGTATGAATGTCTAAGGCCTCCGCCAGTTCATGTCCAACACACGTTCTACACCGTCGTCATGTCCAGGACTCAGCACATACTCTCCAACGTCACAAACACACACTCCCAACTTATCAGTTGGACCAAGCCTTCTACAAAGTACAAACATTAAGTCTGCAGCCAGTGAATCTCACTCACAAACTCTCTCACACACACACACACACGACACGCAGCCGTTGGCAGTGCACTGTGGCCTGTACTGTTGCTGTCCCTGTGTTTCTTCACAGCGCTACACTTTGGGAGATGAGCGACGGGAGAGTTATCTTTTAACAGAAGACGTTAAAAACTGTATAAAGTAGATGAAACAATGACTTAAAAGAGGTCAAACGTAATGGAAACTCATAAGCTGTACATTTGTAATAAAATAGTAAAACAAGTCAATTGTCTGTTTGCACGTTTTCTTCTTACTGTATGGATGCGCACTCTAATAAGGACAAGTGTGTATTTACATCTCCGTAATGTGTAAAGGACAGTTTGAGTCCAGATGAGTACCCAAACCTTTCAATATTAAATTAGACAAATTGTCTCATGAATGAGATTTTGAAGGGCTTTAATTTTGGAATGCTACATCAGAATGTCCTGGTTATTCCAGAGTGAGACCTCGAGGTGGTCTGCTATTAGCCTGTTTTAAAATTATTTTGTAATAATGCACCATTTTCTATAAAATCTCATTTGAAATTAGACAAATTGTGTTTGTAAATGTGATTTGAAGTGAGATCATTAATGAGATCCACCTCTTCCCAAGTTCCTAGACACTTGGGAGCCCACTCCCGAGGCTCTAGGACCTTCCAATCATCTAACCCTAACCCTGTACTTAAGGAGTGAGAATGAACTTTTGTAGTTTTAATCAAATCAGTAAAAGATCAAAACAAGCAATCCCTGATGCCTTTATTAAAGGTTTTCTTTATTCCCTAATATTAACCTACATTGTTTTTACTCACATATTATGTTTGTACTTCAAATGATTTTCATTCCATGTTGATGACATTAAGCCACATTTGTATTATTATTTGTTACTTTTTATTCATTTAGTCAAATTTAATTTGCAGAGGCCCCTCGATTATTCTTCACATTTCCACCATTAAAGTTAATTTATTCTTTTATTTTGTTGAGCTGGTTCTACACTGAGCTCTCTTGTTTCCCAATGAAGACAATCCAGCCACTGTTGGTTCCACAGCTTTTATTTCCATCACCGAGCTCCAGAGAAAGCAGCTGGAAAAAAGTACGTAGTTACAATATGACCACGACAACCCACCACAGCATTTAGAAACCGTATTACATGTTGGTCTTCAAACTAATGATGTTGTTATTGTACATGCGGTCCTGATCAGTGCATATCTTCGTCACAACTCCTTTAAAATGACACATTTAAGACGACACAAACAGGCATCAGAAGGCATCCTGACATCCAACACAGCTGTTTCAAACAGAAGTGCACACTCAGCATTTCAGCCGAGAAATTTATCGTCTCTCTAAAGTCTGTCCGAAAACCGTCTTCAAAAACACAGCTGTTCATATGTTCGTACCATTTAATGCACACGGCATTGCTTACAACAACAACTTACATCTTCACAGGTAAAAGCAACATATCATTGTTTAACTATGAATAAAAAAACAAAATTCTGGCAAAAATGTAGCACAAAGAAAAAGATCCTCTGATAGAAAAGCTGGCGACACCGGAGCTGGAGACTAAATATTGTAGTAATACACGGAGTGAGCAAAATAAGGAGTACGTACTATGTGATGTACAAATACATACACATTTCAAATGACTAAATAAAATCAAAAGGCTTCTATGATGCAATGTTTATAGTCCTGAGGGGTCAAAGGACTGATCCACAACCACATGACTGATGACGGTTGTGGATCAGTCCACGGTTACATCAATGTACATGAGCCTCTTTTTTTTAATATTCTTTGACGCTTGTGATTTGGGGAATGCCGTTTTGGACTAACTACATCCATGACATGCAAACACAAATCGTTTAATAAGAGAGGAGTGGTAGATATAGAGATGGTCCCAATCTTAAAAACACATGTGAAAGGTTCTCTTTCAGAGCCCTCAACACCATTTCATTCAGGATCTAACTGACCCTTGAGCAGCTATGTGGAAATTCTGCTTCAGCTTTCAGGTTCTCCTGCAGCTTGTTAGATAGAGGTGGTTCATCCAGCTGTCAGACAAACAGCATACAGGCACACATCCAGCACATTGCATGTAAGAGGTTCTCGACCTTTTGGCCCACTTCTGATTGTTAAAGAAATTCCTAAGACCACCTTCCCAAAGAAAAAGGAGACGAAAAAACAAACTCAAATAAATGATATTCCGCTATCCCTCATCACATTACCTTTTTTTCCAATGTCATCTAACCACTTCCCAGTACCTTCGCAGTCCACTAGATGGCGCTCTGAGGCACACCAGTGGTTAAGAATAGCTGCTGCGTGCTATATACTGTACAGACAAGAGTATTAGCAATGCTGTTTGTCATTGACAGAGAGGCTGTTGCAGGTATCGTCCTCTCTTCCTCTCCTCTTCGTGCTGTGATCCTTCATTGTTCTATGGATATTCATCTGAGCTGGAGGAGCTGGGCAGAAGAACACACTCACGTTTTCTGCTCCTTTTGTGCCTCTTGTTTGCAATTCGTAGCCTCCTGCGGATCACATCTAGGACACACACACACACACACACACGCACACAGATAAACACAAAAAACGTAATCAAACTGCTTAGGGATATAACTGATTGGGTAACCTAGCATGATCAAACTAGGCTGTGTCAGAGGATTAAAACAGCTCTCTGGTTATTGGTCCACCTACCTGCCACACTGTCGTAGTCCCGCTGCGAGTCCCGCCAGTACAGGCTGGGCGTGGTCTTCCAGTGGCGGCACAGGCGTGTGTGAAGCACCGACAGGGTCAGGAGGATCAGCAGGAAGCCCAGCGCTGCTGTGGCCCACAACGCCTCGTCGGTCCTCTGGGTCCTCAGCGACCCGGTATCCACAGCGTCCGAGGCCCCCGAGTCTTTGTTGCATTCACAGTGTTCGCCCGCTTTGCAGCCGGCACAGTCGTGGCTGTTGGGCGGGTGACTGGCCGGCTGCGGGTTCTGGGGCGGAGGCTCTGATTGCGGTTTTGAAACGGAATCAAAGCCCATTTTTTCACTTTTGTGCTGAGAGTGTGTGACACTGTGTGTTTGCTTACGTTCCAACTCTCTCTCTTTCACGTCTACTACTTCATTACCCTTCGTGGTGCCGTCTGCTGTGTTGTGTTTATCGACATTACCTTTCAGGCTGAGTTTACCAAAGTCTTTGTCTCTCTGTTTGACTGACTCTGTACCTTCATCTTTGGAACCGAGGGCCGGGGCTTCAGGCCTGGCAGTCTGGTTTTGTTCCCTGTTCACGGCACCTGCGAGAGGGACTCTGAGGTCAGTGTGTTTCGGCTGCTGTGCTGCTGTTTGTCGTGACCCCAAAGGAGCTGTGGGCCTGGGTGGAAGGCCCTGATTTGTGTTTTGGATATCAGACTGAGAGGGAGCTTCGCTGGAACCTGGAGGATCTGGGAGAGTCCCGCTCCCTGGAGGAGAATCTGTAGATGGCCCAACCGTGAAGTTGTTGTTCTGTATGGCCCCTGTCCTGTTGATGCTGGTTCTGTTGCTCTGGTGTGTTATTGTGTCTTCTCTCTCCTTCTCCTCCTTACCATTCTCCTGTATTTCTGTAATGGCGGCTCTTAACCGCCTGCGTTTGCCGACCTCTTTACTTAGTTTCCAGCTTCTACTCTTTATGTTGGACTGTAGCACTGTCTCCATCGCTCCATTCAGCTGAGAGGAGATGGTCCGATCAAAGCATCGCCTCAACGACTCCTGGGGATTTACAACAACAGCTACTTAAGAGACATCGACAAGACTGCTGTTATTGGAGCACATACGACACAAATGATTATTCACACCGAGTAAATAAACACGCAGAGTCTGCAAACCTGTTCCTCTGGATTTGCAAGTTGCTGCCGGTGCTGCTCCGCTGACCGGGTTAGCAGCAGGTTGAACTTCCTGCTCGGGTTCACACTAACAAACTTCTTCCTCGCGGATGCTGTGGTCTCCAGCCAATCGTAGACGTCTGAAGACCACGTGGTGGACAGCTCCAAGGTGTGACCCCACGACACCAAGGCTATGGGCTGAACACAAAGCAAACAGTGAGGGTCCACTCGCTCTCTTTAACTCAATGTCCTAACAAATGTTAACTGGGTAGAAAAAGTCACTTCTGTTGCTGCTGCTCCTCAAACAGTGGTGTTGAAGTATCTCTCACACACCGGTAGTGAGTTCTATCTTCTCACCATGTGTTCTTTGAGCTGTGGATGTGCGCTAACGATGTAGTCTGACAGACAGGAGCGGGCCAGGACAGACAGAAGCAGACGCTCGTGGAGAGGAACACAGGGATGGTAGAGCAGCACAGTCGCTCCGTGCTGGTAAACACACACAGACACAAACACACACATGTGACGGTCTTTTGTCACCAGCCTTCACCGGCACAGCGAGGTTTCCCCCGATTTGGTTTTCACCAACATTTATGTCATAATTACGACACAGTAACTTCTGCTCACAATAAGTCAATATTGTATTCCCTCCTTGTCTGTTAATTATGGTTTTTCAGCTGACAAATATCCATCTGGGTAGTGCTGGGCGGTATGACCAAAAGTGTGTATCACGGTATTTTGCAAAATTCCGGAGGTATCACGGTATATCTTTTCACGTATACTTGTTAAGCAGACACTTTCAACACAGTGTTTTTGGAGCATAGGTTAAGGACTGTGGTCTTTTTAGCAATTTGATTCTTTGGAGAGATCATATAGTTATTTGACTTTCGCATTTAGCATTACATCATAAGCTCTGCTCTATGAGGTCTTTCCTTGTCTCTCCCTCCTGTGTCACGGTGTGGTTACATCTCACTGGAGTCAGGAAACGTATCAGAAAACTTGAAAAAAATTGATTGGCTAAACTGCATCACGTGACGTGATTTACACCACATTGGTCGGTGTTTTTCCTGCACCACTGAACAAGTGCCGCAAATGCTGGAAAGGAGCGTGAATAACTCCGCTGCATAAGGCAAAGGACCCACCAGTTGAGATTCACTGGTCTACAGGATGGTGAGGAGCGGTGAACAGCTGTTTGTGTGGTGTGTCTTCCATCTCTTCCGGTTTCCTTCAACTACATTCCCCTGGGTCCTAAGCCCCTCCATGTACAGCTTCTTGTCACCCTTTATGTACCAACGTACATTTATAACAAATACCACACCATATTACACGGTAATCAGCGTTGCATATGTGTCAAACTCTATCGGTGCATCTCCGGTCTGTCTTTGTTCATCCTGCATCGCTCTGTTCTGTTCTTTTAATGTAACGTTACTGGAGCGACGGAGCCTCTCCCAGCTGTTAGCAGACTGTTGTGCTAGCAGGCGAGTGAGCTGTACCCAGCATGCAGTTCGGCGGTGAAATTTTATAAATGTACAATTATTAGTGTTACAAATTGTTTATGTGTCACAGACTGTTGTGTCGTGGTGTTTTGCTCTGTTAAAGAGCGTTAGTTGTGGGTTGTGAATTGTTATAAAGTTATGACCATGACTAGCGGTCCCTCTCAATACAGATAAGATAACTAGCTCCGACACCTACGCCTTTAGTTGCGAACAATATATTTAGCTGCCAGTTGAGGACTGACAGCAGTTATTCCAACCGGTATGAGGTATGTAGTGTGACGACCCTCCCACTTGCCAGGCTGTGGGCCGGCTCACGGATGGTTTCCTGGTGGGAGGAGCTGGGACAATCACCTGCACCAACCAGCCAAGCTGATTGGAGCTTCCAGGAAGGCTTAAAAGACAGCCCGTCTGCGAGGCTCTCTCTCTCACAGGGCAGGGCCTGCTGCACCAGCCTCATCTTTGTTCAGAACATGGCAGCTGGACAACTGCCATGTTCTGAACAAAGATGAGGCTGGTGCAGCAGGCCCTGCAAATTAAAACCGGTCCGCCCAGCTCTACTTCTGGGTTGAACGAGTTCAACATGTTGTGGTCGCCAGTACGCTCTGGTATGGCATTGTGGTCTACTATGGCTCACTAATAGAAATCCCTGGCATGCCATTACTGTGTGTTAAATCCCTGATGTTCAAAACAATCTACTTTCAATGGCAGCCATGCTACCGAGGGTCTGAACAGGTACAATGTGAGTGTTGGCAGACTTCCCCGTATTACTCTTAATTTAATTTGCAAGGAAACAATACATCGATTGTGTCGTGATGCATTTCTGGCAAAAACTGATTTCTAGACTGGGAAATAATATAGAAGGGACTGTGGGGAAACTAGAGTTACTACAAAAACGGTCTCTTCAGCGTTGCGCAAAACCCAAAACTCTCTTTAATTTACTAAGCAGACAAAGTGACTCAGCTATTGGGAGAGTGGAGACAGAACAACCAAGACGTGTTTGATGTTGAGACTTACGTGCAAGTTATTGAGCCACCGTTGAGGAGGACAGTACAAGTATTCTCCACTCTCTGCCCTCACCGGTCTGTACGCTCCACTAAAACGCACAAATACAGACACACACCAGAGTCACGACAACAACAACTTTAGTAATACAAAGCACAGCAACCAAGAGTAGGAAGGGACATTAAAAACACTGTCATGAGTTAATCTGTGAATAAAGGTGTCCATATTAATATGTGTGTGCATGTGTCAGTGTCTCTTAATTTGCATCATGTGTCTGTCCAAACAGCCTTACCTGCTGGGAATGGTCTGGTTGTAGGAAATAGATTCATTCATGCAGAGCTGCCTGGCTGGCTGCAGTGAAGAGAAATGAGTCAAATTAGATTGTATTGCCTCTCGGGTTCATTGTGAACACTCACAGTCGCCGAAGACAAACACTGAGTTAGCGGCCGTTCAGTTTGTGCACGTTTGCTGTTGTTGACAACAATAACAAGTTTAAGTTATCTCAATGAACACATTTCAATACATCACTTTTTGTTGAGTTGAAAACAGATTTTGGAATTTGGATGCGTCACAAAGTGGTGTCCCATTGTGCGTTGGTGTTTTTAGGAAATGTTACGCAGTGTCTTAAGGCCAAAGGTGAAACAAAGTGCTTGGTCAAGTGTTTACTCACCACAGGATCATACACTGTGTCAATACTGGGAAGTCTCTGTAGACAAGAGAAGACACGGGTCAAACCAATGAAGGAGCAAACATGAACAAACAAAACACTACCGGCTGAGTGCCAGAGTACAGGATCTACCACAACAAGTACTTGTCTCAGGATTGTTACAACTTCCTGGTACCCAGTACACTGAAGCACACCCCACACCCATGTGAGCCAGTGATCCTTTGGGAGATAATGCTACTAGCAGAGATAATGATGATGATGATGATGATGAGGAGGAGGAGGAGGAGGAGGTGGTTGGTTGTATCCATAATTACCCGAATAGATTCTGGCCATATAGTCCCTGGACAGTCCCAATAAAGAGCATCCGGAGGCATGTCCCTATCCAAAGACAGCTATCACACACACATACACACACACACACACACACACACACACACACACACACACACACACACACACACACACACACACACACACACACACACACAATTGATTACATGTTTAACGCCTACACTGACTGATATTTTCAAACCAGTGGGTGACCAAGGCTCAAACACTAATAAACTCAACAGGTATTAAATTTTAAAGTTACCTTTCCATTGTCACATCCGGGTCCCGGAGACCCGGAGGAGACACCGCACCGAACCAAACTGACCCACAACGCGGCCAGCACCGCCACCGTCGACATGGTTCATTCAGGTGTGACCAGACGCATGTTTAGATAGCTGTCACAGCTCCTCTTAGGTCGGCTAGCAGCAGAGTGACAAGGAACTGATCGTTGATATTTCGATAACAAATGTTCTTTTGGCAAAGTCAAAGTAAAAGCAGGAGCCGAACGTTGGTTAAAGGGGTAACCGTCCCGCAGCGTCGCGTGTCCGTTGTCTTCTTTAAGTTAAGCTAAAGTTAGCTCGTTATTCTACGTTGCATTGGAAAGTTTAAAACAATAAGATAAAGCTCGGTTAGTTAACGCGAAACGGGTAATAAAAAGTGCTGTGTACTTCCATAACTAGTTCGCCACCCGCCAGCCGTATGATACACACATGTCAAGTTGTTCATATCGTTCAACGATAGTGTTTCCTTATGCGTTTCAGAATAAAACGCTAATCGCTGTGTCGTCTTGTATCGACCTCACTAGCCCATGTTTGTATTTTATATTCATCTGATTCTACATGTAATGAGTAAGTGTTTCATATGACATTAAATAGCCACGTACGAGCCAGTGTTTTTTCCTAAATATTTTTTTATTTAATTGTAATATCATTTCATTTATTTTGAAAACAAAATCCCATTTCCGGAAATGCGCTGACTCTATTATTTCTGGATAACTTTACTCAATTGTTATACTACGGAAGCTTAAAATAAATGGAAAATCAAAGTGGTATACTACCCTTCTATTACACAGGTCTATGATAGTACCCTGCGATTTAAACTTTGAATAGCCTCTGAGGGGCAACCGTTCTCTATACAACTGTTACTTCCCGTGGGGGCCACACACCAGTACCATATGATTTAAATTAAATCAGTGCTCACTCTAACTCTTGTAGGTACATGATCACTACAGGCCAAAGCAACAACTTTCCTGTCTGCGACCCACTTCAAACAATAGCTGACATTTTCCCTCGGGCCCCAAACTATGTGGGGGCCCAAAGGCTCCAGCCTTACCTGGTTGTGATGAATCAATTCATTTGTTAATACTATGCAGTAATAAAGCATGAAGGCAACAAATCCTCTGCATTAGAGACCCCATCTTGCTGAGGGGCCAGTTAGAACGTTCAACATGTACCGTAGTCCTATGCAGACGCGGTTAGCACCTCCCACTTCCTTATCATCAACTTATTGGTTACATTATCAACGAGCAAGACGAACACACGTTCCGATGCATCGATGGAGAAGAAGAAGAAGACACTCCTGGGAGAGTGTACTGCTTATTCTGATGGTAGTTTGTGATTCTGTGGATCTTGTGAACTGATCATAATTTCTTGTATGAGGATCACAGACTACAGGGGTCGCGAGTGGCCATTGAGGGTTCGTTCAGTGGTGAGCAGGCTCTCACGTGCACCTCACTCTGTCCCATTATTGTGTGTTTTTTGCACTTTTTTATAATTTTACATTCAGTTTGCAGGGCACGTGCATGGTCAGTAATCCCTCTATCACCATCTTTAATTTTTACTACTATTGTACCATTGATATAGTATTTTATGAGCTGATATATTTAAACTGTTTAATAGCTTAGTAATTGTCTAGTTGAAATGGTGTGCTTGTTTTTACCTGTATTTGTTTTGTACATCTTGCGTTCTTGGGAGATACTTCTCTCTTCTTTGAATACATTGCTGTATTTTTCAATGTTCAAGACCACAACTTGAACTTTCAGGTTCAAATTTATTTTTCAAATGAACAAAACTTTTGACCTGGATTTAGCTCCATACTTGGTCCGGCAACTTCGGGCTGATGAGGATCAGCCCAATTCAGCCAGCAGCCAACTGGCATCCAGATCCTGGTAGCCCGATTGGTTCTCCACACACTGTTCACAAAGGAACCTGTCCGTTCCGTACTCTATATTCCCAGCTTTTCTCCAAGATTGGTATCGTTGCTCAAAATGTTATGCATCTTTGCGACAAAGTTTATTTTCTAGGAAACAGCAGATGTCACTGTAAGAGCTTTCACAATCCTCCCTGAGTGCTGTGTCATGTTCTCCGGGGACGGCAGCAGAGCTTTCCTCCTGATTGTTGTGCCAGTGGGACATTTAGCGTAATGAGTTTTTGGCTGTAGCCTGCTAGAGATTGTACTGAAAAAAGCCTGTTCTAAGTTTACCCAGGTAACAACACCACGACATCATTAGAGGTCAACCCCCTTCTTTCTAGATCTTCTTCCAAGATGCTTGAGCCCCTGAAGTCTACCAGGTTGTGAGACCCCCCCCCCCTGAGCCAGGAAGTGCAGGAAATGCCATGATGTAACCGGTTCATCTGTGCCAAATTCACTTGCAACGGGTGTCCAGCCCCCTGTCCTGATGTGGTGATGTTTACCTGTGGACGTACTGTAAGTATTGATGTCATTGTTTTTTTAGATCATGCTGTGGTCACAATGTTCGCTTGTGAGGTGCAGTCTGAAATGTAATGACGATTGTGTATGTGTGTCTGTGACAGACAGACAGACACCGATACTCTTCCTGTGATCCGTATTAGAATATAAAATGTATTAATGGCAAATAGTTTTTACATGGACCCCATGTAAAGTAAATAAGACAGTTACAATATCACCATTACAGCCACTCCAATATAATTACATCAAAACACGTGACTAAATTAATAAAACAATTAACTGTTAAACATAATAAATAATAGTCAATCTCAACTAATTTGCACATCAATACTTTTATATACTACACAGATTCTTACTATTCCATTAAAGGAACAGTGTGTAACATTTAGGGTGATTAATATGAAATATGATATTCATAACCATGTTTTTATTAGTGTATAATGACCTGAAACTAATAATTGTTTTTATAAGCTTTGATAAAGCCATTCATTCAAGGATCATTAATTGTCACTATGCAACACAGGGATGCACACTGAAATTCTGTTTATAGCCCATTTATAACACAACAAACACATGACAAACCATCCATAAACAGTAGAACATTGATGTAGCACATTTTCTAAGTTTGCATCAACAAAAACAATTCATGAAGAAATTCCTGGGAGCTACTGGCTGCAGCATGTACATGCGCCGGCGTTGCCATAGCTAAATATTATATTATATCCCTGTTATATCTACATAGGGAGCGGGTCCTCTTCCATGGAGTCTTCCAAAATCTTACACACTGTTCCTTTCAACATTTGCCAATAAGGCAGGTAACTCCAGATGTCACACTTTCTATTCCACAAATGTTTTGCAAATTTAACTTTTAAAAACCACATAATTCATGTAAGTTAATACATATGTTGTTGCTCATATGAATATTGTAAATCAGTTCATTTATTGACTCCTAATTAGCAAAAATCGCAGTTCTGTCTCTCTGTATATCTGCCAATATCTACGCATTCGAATTGTCCGCCATGTACTTCCTGGAACTATCTGAAGTCTATTGTGAATTGAGCACTTTGAACTTCCGTCGACTCTCTTTATACAGCTTTAGGTAAACCAACCACAGGGCCAACAAGTCAGAGAGAGTATTTGTGTTGAAAGTAACAGCTCATGGTGACCTGACAGCAGTGACCGAGGAGCCCTTTGATCAATCACTCAGTGCCTTAGTACACTGACAGGCCCGGCCCATTGGAGTGCAACCACAGAAATACCTGCCAGAGCTGCCAGAAGTGTAAGAGGACATTTAGAACACCAAGCAGGGTCTGGGTGTAAAATGTTGTTGCTTTCAAAATAAAACCAGCTGCATAAAAATATCCTATAAAAATAAAAGCGTACAATCTGCCAGCTGTTTTGTCTCAGAGAACATTTGAGCTGCTCACATTCGATATAGCCTATGAGGGGTACGTATTTGGTAATGTTGAAGATTGTATTCCAATGTGGGTTTTATTTTGAAACTTGTGAAGGGAAGTCTCTTTGATTTTGGACGTCTTGACACTTTGCCCGTGTCCCCACCCATAAAACTATCAGGCGTCATGTACACACTTGCCATAAAAGTGCACAGGTAGGTCCGACAGACCAGACGTGGGTCCCTTGACAGAGGAGAGGTCTGGACCTAAATGGAGTCCTCCCTGCTCAAAGGTGTGCTCTCTTTTTTTATTATTAGTTTTTCTTAGCAATCTACTTAGTTTGCAAAGTGTGTATTGTAATTGAATTGTGGCTATTCTCTTTCTTTAATCATCAGATGACAATCATTTCAGCCAAGAAAGCTAATGATCCATTTGTTGCTTTTGTATGATAAAGGTGTTTCTATGACAGATGTCGTCTATTTACACAAAACAAAGACCTTGTCGTCTTTCCTTTTACTGCTAGGGTGTGGCGCTTTCTGGATTGTGGTAATAGTTAGGCAATTGGCTGGATTTATGGAAAAGGGAACTAAAAAGTAACCAATCTACAAGCGCTATTTCTTTAATTCATCACCTTTATGATTGGGGTTTTTAATCTCACTGTCCGTTTAAGGAAGTTGGACAATAAGGAAGTGCAGGTTGCTACAACAGCTGATCCTCCATGATGATACTGGTGGCTCATCAGCTGAGCTTTTAGGATTCTGAATGTAAAAAACTGTCACCCTGTACTGTGTAGCTCCAGCAGGAGCAGGCGCTGCATGTGTGCAGAAGCCAGCGGCCGTCCCTCCTGGTGGTTTGCAGCCCCTTGTTGAGGTAGTGGAGCCTGAAGATTTGGGCAAGGTGGAGGAAAAGAAGAGCCAACCTGGACAGCCTGCAGGAGAAAAAGATGGAAAGGTGAGCAGGAGCGGCATTTTAACAGCACAGAACAATCATTTGAATAAAAGGCGCATGGACCGATGTTACTTTTCCCACCAGATATTCAAGACACTTTACTATTCATTGTTTCTAAGGCAAGGCACATTTCACCAACAAGGCAATTCAAAGTGCTTCACGTAAAACCATTAAAAACATCAAAACATAAGGCAAAAGAAAAGGAGATTCAAACACAATTAAGAACATTGATTGAAACATTAACACAGTAGTTATAGTTATGATTTCATGACACAATAAAAAGATACATGTGAATTGCGCTGGCAACTGCAAAATGATTAATTGCATTTGAGTAAAAAATGTGCAATTGTAACGGTAATGTTTATGTGTAACTCTGCCCACCAGGCTGAATTGTAAAGATTGTGTTGAGGGACATAGTAGATCATTCTTTTGTCTGTCACCAGGACCCGTACACATGTGACAGCTCCCTGTCCTCCTCGGACAGCGAGGACGAGGGTATCGGCAAGAAAGACGAGAAGAAGAAGAAAAAGAAGAAGCTGAAGAAGAAGACGAAGAAGAAGAAGAAAGTATGTGTCTCAAAAAAGCTTGTCTTGACCGCCATCATTGAGTATGTTCTGGAAAACTCTCCGTCATGTTCCGCCAATGAAAGTTAAACGGACTATGTTGGGACGCTGCTGCCGAACAACCAACAGTCTCCTCATATCTAATAAGTTTAATTCATGTCGATCCTACGGCTTCCTGAGGGTGTCGGCCACACGTGTGAGGCAGAAATCATGACTTCTGACAATGTGGCCTGCACCTAGCAACAGCCGGTCTAAACAGGAGAGAACTAGGAAAGGAATTAATTCCTTTATAACGCAGATCAACTGTCACTTTTGCTTTGATTGGCTCCTGGCGCTGCTGGAATGGGTGGGTGTGCTCTTGTGTGATAAAATGGTTGCTCGTGCAGTTTTCTAAGTGTGTGAAGAGCCCCTCCCTTCTGCTGCCTCGCCGCAGTGTGTTCGTAGTGACTCATTGGTTTAGTTTCTCATTTATCACTTTCGCCCACAAAGGAACGTATAGAAACCTGTTCAATTGAGTTGATCAACAACTTCCCCGCTTCTTTCTTTACAGGATTCCAGCTCATCATCCTCCTCCTCCTCCTCCTCCAGTAGCTCTTCAGAGAGTGACAGCGAGGTGAGTTGCGGTTGTGGCATAGGTGCTGCTCAAGGATCACATAGGTGTATAGAATGATATTGCTTCCATGCAACTCCTGTCTTGCCCTAATGTGTCACGCACACATTGCTGTCATGACGTGCATTTCAAAACCACAGAGCCCAGCCTGAGACTCACCCATGACAAGGAAAAAGTTTTGTTTTGCAAAGTGTGTGATGCTTGCTGCAGAGCTCCCAGGATTCCCTCAGTTGAAACCGACGGGTTTCCTTTTCAAAACGAGCTCAAGAGACTGCCGGAGTGACGGTTGTTACGATGCAGTTTTGTTTATGTAAATCCTTCACAAATCTCTCCTGTTCCGTTGCTAAATGAAGTCCTTGGCCACAAGCACAAACAATTTCCCATCAGCTCACAGGGGATTGATAGTCCCTTCTAACTATGTCACTGCCTCAGGTGAGGATAGTGTCAAAGCCAACAATACTCTCCGTTATGAGAATATTTAGGTAGGAATTGCTTTCGAATTGACCGTATTTAGAAGCCTAAAAAAGGAGCTTTTATTATGTCTTTTGGCAAGTTAAGGGATCAGCAAATCAACCTTCCCCAGGCGTGATTTAACAACAGTTTCCGCTTTTCAGAATTAGCTCTAATCCAAAACACATCCGCTTCAGTAGTCACCTCTTCTGTCTAGTTTAGCTTTCGAGTGACTGCAGTCACACGGTGGCGTGATGTCTTGCTGCTTCTCTGAAGGGCGTGGGTGGAAAATCAGGTGATTCAGGAAAAGCCAGCGACGAGCTTTTAAACACAAGCAACGCCAAGAGAGTTTGCATTCCACAAGTGGGCCACCGCCCATTTGTGTACCTCTGATCAAACTTACCGCTTAGCAATAAAAAAAAAAAGCGTTGAGAGTAGAAAATGGGAAAAGTAGGTGTACATAACATTGGAATGCATTTCACCCTGGGCTGTGGGCGGGGGCTCCAGTCTCTGATAGCAGGTGGTAACTGACAGGAGAGGAACACACCCATCGACTATGTGTTAAACAACTTCTATATCTACCACAGCACGTCACATCATGTCACATCCTTACAATTGCATACACTGTATGCTTATGTGTGTAATGATAGCCACTTGTACAATCTGTGCATATCAAATCATGTATTAGTTTTTGATGCATTTTCCGAAGGTGTGAATGTTTGTTATCTAACTGTGGCGAAGGCAGAGAGTTCTTAATGGGTAACTAGTTGGTGACACCCAATCCTGATTCTGATATATATATTTGCAAGTGCAACACTCACTTTGCAGACAAGCTTCATACACTGAGGAGACATACAGTAGAAGTTTTAAAATATCCAAACGTACCGTTGTGAAAGAATCAACATGTCCTCGCAGGATGACAAGAAGAAGAAGAAGAAGAAGAAGAAGAAGGACGACGAAGAAGGAGAGAACGTCTGGCACGACACTGTCATCATATCTAGTAAGTGCAACACGTTTCTCATTTATTATGTGAAACTGGTTTATTATGCTCTCGAGAGGATAAATACAAATATTGCTTCTCATATTTCCCACCCCATGTACGTTTGCATGTACGCTTGTATTCCAAAATCTTGAAAAAGCAGTTCTCAGGTTCTTCGCAAGAAGTTGATTTCAGTTCATCTCTCGTTATAATACTTGGATTGTTGTAGCATAGAGGTCAGCCTCGTGGGCATGTCTTGTAGGTGGTGTCTTGCTTGTCTTATAAGTGAGTTTAAACTTCCAGCTTGTCCAGAGCCTCCAGTCATAACACGGCCTCTCAAGACACCCTGACACCCACATTCGCTCATTATTTTGTCATCATGGTCTGGACTGACAGCTTAAGTGTACAATGACACAGAAGAGACTAAGCCACCAGTCAGTCAAACTCTGACATGCACAGTCTGATATTTATTATCAGCCATATGGTCCTTTTCTACAGTAGTAAAACAAAAGTCTACAAAGCTCTGTGTTTACAGATATTCATTTATTTTGTTAAGAAAACCTAGGTGGCTGTAATTACATTGAACAATATTCACAATTGTCTATAAATATCCTTTTTTACTCTGCCGACCATTTGATTAAAGAAATGTCTCTCAGCTGACAAAGCATGGAACTGTTATTTTTCATTTATTAGACAAATGCTTTACATTAGAACTTATTGAATGCTCTCAGGTCCCGGTGGCCCAATGGAGCAGCAGTGTGCAGACGGTATGAAGATAAGCAAGGTGAGAGAGATTCATTAAACCTTCTTCCATTTTACAACATGCTGTTTGCTGGTGAAGTTGTCATCGTGGGATGTTTGTCCTTGTCTCGCTTCAGGATTTCAACTCGTCAGATGATGAGGACGACAAGAAGAAAGACAAAAAGAAGAAGAAGGACAAGAAGACGAAGAAGAAGAAAAAGAAGAAGGTATGTGCACATTTTTCAATAATACATCAGATTATACAATAATAACTGTTTATTTCTTAAACTTAATTTTTATTGTTTTCATGGAAATGAGAGGACTGTACAGAACAAGTAGAGTCCCAGTCGTTCAGAACATAATCATAACGGGGCTGGAACAGGATGCTGGGTATATGTGCTGCCCAATAATGTACTTTAAATTTGGAAGGGCAATTTATTTTATTGGACAAGCACACGTCATTAAATATTACATGTAATGAAAACAGTGAAACGTTAAAATATGAATTACATTTATTATGTTATTGAATATCTACCGTACTTCCTCTGTCCCAGGATTCATCCTCATCTGACAGTTCATCCTCCGACAGTGAGGATGAAAAGAAGAAGAAGAAGAAGAAGAAGAAGAAGAAGAAGAAGGTATGATTTGTTTGACTCTATGCAGTTGCAATATTGTTGGGTTTCAACTGTCTGTTCTACGTGTGTAAATACAAATGATCAAAACGGATTCTTTAATTTTTTTTTTTTTCTTCTTTCGAAGGACTCCTGCTCCTCTTCCTCAGATAGCTCTTCGTCATCCTCCTCTGACAGCGAGGATGACAAGAAGAAAAAGAAGAAAAAGGACAAGAAGAAGAAGAAAAAGAAGGACAAGAAAAAGGTAATGCAAACGAGCCTCTTGCTTCTAAATATATAAAGTGCTGCTGTTACTTACTGTGTCAAATAAGATTGTAAGGATTGTGCAGAAAGTATACAGTAATACATTGAAAAATGTTTTTTCATTGACACAGGATTCCAGCTCCTCATCTTCATCCTCATCTTCTGACAGTGACAAAGATGAGAAGAAGAAGAAGAAGAAGAAGAAGAAGAAGAAGGACAAGAAAAAGAAGAAGAAGGACAAGAAAAAGGTGAACAGCCCTTCTTGCATTCTTTTTTTTAAATGATTCAGTTGGTTTTTTAGGTCAGGGGTGAGGCTGCTCTTCTCGTGAACCTCGCGGGGCATTCTACTTATTGTAGGAATGCTGAGTCAGGATACATTTTTATTTTTTTTTATTTTCTGCACACATGAGGCTTAGTTTTCACTATGTGAAGAATGAATGCAGAACTGTAAAGCAGCGTGTGTTCACTTTGTAATATATAAACCAACAGTGCTCACGCCCTCTGAGAAACCTTTATGTGTGTGTGCATGCAGTGCACCGTTTAGAGGATGTACAGGCTGCAGTTTAAGCAGTAAACCTGAGCGTGATTGTGTTTGTGATTTCCACAGGATGAAGAGGAGAATGAGCTCTGCAGTGTTACTGCTCTCGCAGCTGCCGGTGAGTGTTTGACTTTTAGACAGAACGATCAGAGCAGCAAATAGACATCTCGGTCATTGTGTTCGTGAGGTTGACGCAGTGTTGCTGGACTTTTCTGCAGATGGTGAGACTGCAGGACCATGTGCTGATGGCGAGAAGAAGAAGGATGAATGTGCTGACAAGGTGAAATTCTCACACATAATGCGTACGTGCCAAACATGTATGCGCAGATGCACTAAAAGTCATTGCTTTCTTTTGTCATGACAGGCCAAGAAAGCAACGGAAGAAGGCACACTGTCCTGTGCAAATGCTGGTAGGTGTGCTACCGAGGCTCTTAAAAACACCACGCGTACTGTATGTTGGAGGCTTCGTTAAAGTGTTGTTGGTTTGGTGGTAATGGTGCTTCCTGTCCAGCAGGGGGAGCCAAGGCATTCCCCGATGGTATTGAGGACGGCAACCTGAGTGATGACGAGGGCGAAGGAGGGGAGGAGAAGGATAAGAAGAAGAAGTTGAAGAAGAAGAAGAAGGAAAAGGTGATTATACTATGTACATGCTGCACCTTTCAAACAGAATGAGGCATTGCAGCTGTTATGGTACGTTGTCACCACCGTGTACTGATGCAACATTTACGGCAACATATAGTTATAGTTATGATAAAGGATAATCAACATCACCAAAAAAACATTTTCTGTGTTTTGTTACAGGATTCCGGCTCATCCTCAGACAGTGATGATGACAAAAAAGACAAGAAGAAGAAGAAGAAGAAGAAGAAGGAAAAGGTATACAAAGCCGTGATGATGTTTTTTTAATTACAAATACACAAATGAATAGGGATGTATATTGTTTGTTGCCTTTTTGTATCGTGTCACACGGTAAATTTAGTTTATTTGTATAAAACGGATCCATGAGTGAGTATTTCTGTGTGCAGACTTGGTGAATTAAAAAAGTTAAATTGTCTGCTTGTGGAAATGTGAATATTTGTATTTGATCTGACCCATAGGACTCCTCCAGCTCCTCCTCTTCTTCATCTGATAGCTCCTCCTCAGATAGCGAAGATGACAAGAAGAAAAAGAAGAAGAAGAAGAAGGATAAGGTTTGTATAATATACACTTCTGTATATTTTATTTATGTATGTGTATTGTTTATTGTTGTTGTATCATCCTCGGCACTCTGTCTTTACAGGATTCCGACTGCTCCTCTTCTTCATCCTCTGATAGTGAAGAGGACAAGAAGAAAAAGAAGAAGAAGAAGAAGAAGAAGACCAAGAAGAAGAAGGATAAGGTTTGTGTTTACAACATGACTATATTACATTTTTTGTACTTGTGCTGTTATTATTGTGTTATTATATCATCCTCGCCGGCTCTCTCTCAACAGGACTCCTCTTCTTCATCATCTGATAGTGAAGAGGACAAGAAGAAGAAGAAAAAGAAGAAGAAGGATAAGGTTTGTGTTTACATGTCTGTATATTAAATTTGTTTGTACTTGTGCTGTTAATATAGTGTTATTATAGTGTTATTATATCATCCTCGGCTCTCTCTCTCTTAACAGGACTCCTCTTCTTCATCATCTGATAGTGAAGAGGACAAGAAGAAGAAGAAGAAGGAGGACAAGGTTTGTGTCTACAACACTTCTCTATATTACATTTGTGTAATTGTGCTGTTATTATAGTGTTATTATATCATCCTCGGCTCTATCTCTGAACAGGACTCCTCCTCTTCTTCATCATCTGATAGTGAAGAGGACAAGAAGAAGAAGAAAAAGAAGAAGAAGGATAAGGTTTGTGTTTACAACATTTCTGTATTTTACATTTGTTTTGTACTTGTGCTGTTATTATTGTGTTATTATATCATCCTCGGCTCTCTCTCTTAACAGGACTCCTCCTGTTCCTCTTCTTCATCATCTGATAGTGAAGAGGATAAGAAGAAGAAGAAAAAGAAAAAGAAGAAGACAAAGAAGAAGAAGGATAAGGTTTGTGTTTACAACACTTCTGTACATTACTGTTTTTAGGTGTGTTGTTTAATGTTAATACGTATTCATCTGCTCTCTTTATAGGATTCCAGCTCTTCCTCCTCTGGTAGTGAAGATGACAAGAAGAAGAAGAAGAAGAAGAAGAAGAAAAAGAAGAAGAAGAAGGTACAACCATGTGAAAACTGAATGGATTGATGTCACGCTCCTGATGCTCATAAACAGTCTAATGAATGAATGAATGAGTCTTAATGAACCAGGATGAGTGACTGACTCACTGACATCCTTTTTTTCTAGAAGGCCAGCTGTTCTGACGATGGCTCCTCTTCTTCCTCCTCTTGCTCTGATAGTGACGATGACAAGGTAAGATGACACACACACACACAGATATTACGGTCCCTACTTAGTGAATTGTTCATCTGTAACCAAGTTTAAGAAGTTAACAGAGATAAACGGCAACACAATTCATCATGAGTACATGTCTTTTTTTTACTTTAGAAGAAGAAGAAAAAGAAAGATAAGAAAAAGAAGAAGAAAAAGGTGAGAACATCTCATCCTTTGTTTTTGGTTGATTATATGAGTTACAACATTTGTTCATCAACAACTTGTTATATGTGACATTTCCTGTAAAAAGTACTATTGATGATCTTTGGTCAGTGACGTGAAACAGCTGAATGACCATGTGAACGTGCATGAGGTGGTGTGATGACTAAACCAACTCACAACAGAAGGATACATCACCGCTGTTTAATGAGTACGGTGTGAATGAAATGCCATGTGTATCATCATCGTTTCTCTGTCTGTCCAGGATTCTTCTTCTGAATCATCCAGCGATTCTTCTAGTGATGACGATAAGAAGAAAAAGAAGAAGAAGAAGGATAAGAAGAAGAAGAAAAAGAAAGACAAGAAGAAGGTAAAACAATGTGAATGTGTTGTATTTGTCCAATGCAGCCTCCTGCTTCATATATTTGTAAGTTTCCTGTGTATATCAAGATGGGATGTCTTTAATAATACAGTAACACAATTACCATATTCGCATCCATCAAGGACTCAGATTCTTCTAGCAGTGATGATGACAAGAAGAAGAAAAAGAAGGACAAAAAGAAGGTAAACTATTGTGAAGTAAGGAGAAACACATGTATGCTATTTTTTTTGTTTTACAAAACATAGTTGATGGAGTGTTCCGTGCTTTATATTTGAGCAGGACTCGAGCTCCGGTCCTTCGGGTTCATCTGATGGTGGCAGTGGCAGTGACAAGGAGAATAAAAAGGACAAGAAGGACAAGAAGAAGAAGAAGAAAAAGGTGAAATACTCGCGAAATGGGATTATCATGAGATGATGTCTGTCTTATATCTATGGGAGGTTAAAATGACTTCATTTTTTCCTGTTTGGCCTTCAGAGTTCTGGCTCATCAGGAAGTGAAACTGACAAGAAGAAAAAGAGTGTAAGTTTTCTCTTAGTATAAATGATGTGAAAAATATTTTCTCCAGCTAAGAAAACCGACACCGTGATCTTCCCTCACTGTCTTATTCATCTTCCGTAACTCAATTTTCCGTTGACACTATCCTTCATGTGGTGGTTATTGATTTCATTGCAGGCAAGCCCTGATGGCGAGCAAAGCGGCGAGCCAAAAACAGAAGTTTCAGGCTCAGATGGCGGCGGACTTTCAGCTCCCAGTGGCAGCTGCTCTAAGCCTGGCACTGCTACTGTCGTCTCCTTCGTGCCACTCCCCTCCAAACCTGTTGTGAAGCTGGATCCTCTGAGTACTTCAGCTTTCTCCAAGCCCTCTGTTCCTGGTTCCTCTTTCACTGGTTCCCCTGTCTCCAAGCCCTCTGTTCCTGGTTCCTCTTTCACTGGTTCCTCTGTCTCCAAGCACTCTGTTCCTGGTCCCTCTGTCCCTGGCTCCTCTGTTCCTGGTTCCTCTTTCACTGGTTCCTCTGTCTCCAAGCCCTCTGTCCCTGGCTCCTCTGTTCCTGGTTCCACTTTCACTAGTTCCTCTGTCTCCAAGCCCTCTGTTCCTGGTTCCTCTTTTACTGGTTCCTCTGTCTCCAAGCCCTCTGTTCCTGGTTCCACTTTCACTAGTTCCTCTGTCTCCAAGCCCTATGTCCCTGGTTCCTCTGTCCCTGGCTCCTATGTCCCTGGCTCCTCTGTCCATGGCTCCTCTGTCCATGGCTCCTCTGTCCATGGCTCCTATGTCCCTGGCTCCTCCGTCCATGGTTCCTCTGTCCATGCCTCCTATGTCCCTGGCTCCTCCGTCCATGGTTCCTCTGTCCATGCCTCCTATGTCCCTGGCTCCTCTGTCCATGGCTCCACTGTCCATGGCTCCTATGTCCCTGGCTCCTCTATCCATGGCTCCTCTGTCCATGGCTCCTCTGTCCCTGGCTCCACACTGAATATTGGAGATAGGTCCCCCAATCGCAGACCTCCCAGCCCCATGGAATCACTGATGGGGAGCCCACGGAGGTACGGAGACGGAGGGACCCGTTCCACCTCCCATCTCACCTCTAGTGACCTATTGAAAGGCCCCAAGCCTTACCAATAATGAGATGTCATAGATCAAAGTACATGTTACAGATATTTTTTTAAAAGCACAGCTTATATGACACTGGAGGATGTTGAATGTTATGATGAGATAAGCTAATGATGCCCTGATTTCATGCAAGAAAAATATGATGACTCATCTGGTGGATAACAGAGGTTACTGTGTAAAGATGCATTGTGACACGATGGAAATGTTCAAGTTGAGGAATATAACTATACCTTAAAAAAAAATTAAGATTGTATTTTTTATTAATAAAAAGCACATTTGTGGAATTCTTTTGACAATCACATGAAATACTACAATGAAAACTCCTCACTGTGCAGAATAAATCAATACGATTCTATTTGTTTTGTTTCTTGTCTCCTGTTCATGCTGCCTTCAGGTACTCCTGCATCTCAGGTTCTTCAGGAACAGAACAAGGCTCTGGATTTAGACATTTATTTTGAATGAAAAAGGAAATGAGAATAAAGCTTCTAACGGCTGTTTTACAAAAACAGTTGGTAACGCTTCAGATTAGTTTGTAAATGACAGTGAACATATTGATGGTGTAAATATTTAGTACATGCCCGTTAAATACTAACTGAAAACACTGTACTTCCGGTGTGAACGAGGGTTGCTTTATTTTATAGCCTGCACATCATAATAGGGGTAATTTCTCCCATATTTTCATTACTTTGTCTTGGTGTTAGAGTACTATCACTTCGAAATAACATCAGCTGGGAATTACATGTGCTACATGTTAGAGGGATCCATGCACCCTTCTCCCCAGACGAAGCCTTTAATCCACAGCAATAATAATAAATAACATATATTGATTAAATCTGTACTGTTTAAAAAGTGTAATATCATTTGTAAGGACATCATTTTTGAAAAAAGTAAATAATACGACAACTAGTGGTGAACAGTATAAATGTATTTACTGACGTACTGCACTTGAGTGAATGCAGTTTTGAGGTACTTTTTGTGTTTTCCTTGTGTGCTACTTTATACTTCTACTCCACCACATTTCTGAAAGAGATGTTTTACTTTTTACTCCACTACATGTATCCGTTTGTTTGAGTTACTTTGTAGATTATTTGTATAATAGTGCAAACACTGCAAAACTGTGAATTACTCGCGAGGTCATTTCTTTTAAAATGATATTCAAACGTTAATTTAAAATATTAACGACTCTGAGAAGGGCTCTTCTGCATAATGCTATTTAATGCATTCGTTGTTTTTTTTAAACTTTTGTTTAACTTTATATCCATGGATTTTACCTGTAACGGAATATTGATGCTCCTACTTAAATGAAGCATCTCGATAGCCACCACTGACCACAGCTGGTCTCCGGTGTCTCAGGTAATCTCTGGTGTTGGTGTGTTTTCAGGAAATAAAAGAGGTGTGCTGCAAGTTTTTGTTAATCTTGTTTTTCTGCTTTTATTTTACCGAGGTTAGTATTTTTGTATTAGCTTCATTGTTAGCTTTGTTTTGTTGGAGTTAACACCTCCCCTCCCCTGAGCCTTCCACTTAGCACTTATTTTATTCGTATTAGCTTATTGCACTTATTGTAATCGTATTAGTTCGTTGCACTTATTGTATTGCGTGTTAGTTCGTTGCACTTATTGTATGTTGCACTGTACGTTTGCCCTGGTTTATGCTCTTAGATACTTGTTTGAAGAGGGATATGCACTTATGACTTCTGGTGACTAGTTCTCTTGAATACCGATGTTGAATACACTTATTGTAAGTCGCTTTGGATTCAACAACTACAGCCTTAAAATGATTCACATTCCGCAATGGTAATGATCTCTTGTGCATACATTTCGCAACGCTGTATTCTCAGCCTGCATTGGTAAACAGCGTCTCCCGGTGAATGTGAAAGGCCATGTGACATGCAGGTGAATGTTGAACCCAGCTGAGCGGTGGTTGAGGAGGGGGGGGGGGGGCGTGTTTTGGGTCACGTGTTTCAGGTGCGGTCAATCCCAGGTCCCCTGTGTTATGCGAGTGAGTCTCATTTGTTTGGTGAAGCACACGCAACACGAAAAGGAGTCCCAATGTCTTTCGATCTGTATTCAGGTAGGCTCAACTTTATCTTGACTATTTTAAGAGGAAGACTTTGAATGTTAGTCTAATGTTGGTCTCGGTTGACCTCATTTTTCAAATTCTAAGCTAATTGAAGAGCAACCGGTATTTTAGTCCAGTTTCCGGTGCCCTAGGTGGCGGCTAAATTATCCGATGTGTGCGTTAGAAACCAAACAAAAAGTGTAATCAAAGACTATTAGCTGTACTGCTTTTGTCACTCGGGTTTTGTTTAACAACTGTCTCTTTTGCACGTGTGCAGCTTTAGGTGGGGAGGAAGGAGAGGTGAAGAAGTCAGAAGCTCAGCAGGATGAGCTTTCTTGGCCCTGGAACAAGAAGAAGGATAAGGTATGTGGTTTTGTATGTGACCATACTAACAAAGATGCTTATGCAGGCTAGGTGATAAGCACAAGAGCTTCTCCAGGTACCGAGGAGTAATACTTTGCAACTACCAACGCAATCAATGATTTATTCAAAGTCAGCTTTTGTCATTTTTAGGAGGGCGGCAAGGGCAAGTGTGACAAAGGAGACAAGTCCGACAAAAAGCACAAGTCTGACAAAGACGGCAAGTCCGACAAAAAGCACAAGGACAAGGACGGAAAGCACAAGCACAAGGACGGAGAGCACAAGCACAAGCACAAGGACGGAGAGCACAAGCACAAGGACGGAGAACACAAGAAGAAGCACAAGAAGAGAAGTGAAAATTGTGAAGGAAGGAAATCAGGATCTGGATCTGGATCTGGATCCTCATCATCATCCTCCTCCTCATCCTCCAGCAGTGATGAGGTAGGCCAAACTCTGCAGTTCATTTCAAGAGATTTCTTGCTAATTCAATTGTTAATATAGAATTTAACAGACTTTAACCACCTCCCGATGTTCAGTTTGTATAAGTGTTCCCAAGATACACTTCCGTAGTTTGCTGACCTCAAGACCTTTCAAAAGCAATAAAATGCAGCTCAACAGGAAACATACCCGTCACACCTCACGCCAAAGGTCGGTGTGCGTACGACAAGGTCTAGAAGAAGACTGGTGGAACAGGTCTCGCCCTCTGTACCAGTTTTAATCAGGTTTGACACACCTCACCCTCCGGTTTGTGTGTGCTGTCATTTATAGCTCATGCTGTTGTCAAGTGAAAACATTCCAGATTCACTTTTTAAGCTGCAGCCAAACTTCTGTCTTTTGTTGCAGCTTTATTCAGAGGGAACAGAACAGCATGTCGGTCGTATTTTGTATGAATTGTAGGTTTACCACGCAAATGACTGAAGCAAAAGAGTAAAGAACCGAGCCCCAGGGTGGGGAAAAAAGGGTCAGATAGTGGAGTCATAAAAGAGCTGTTGTTGACTCATCGCCTCCGTGACAGTGAACTGCTGTTACCTTCTGGCTGGACTCCAAATAAAAGTCGTTTTGCTGCTTGTTCCGGCACATTCTGCTGCCACGACGATTCATTCATTAAAAGGTGCTGTAGCATTTATGATGCTTTGTAATAAATCATGTATCCTTTCTGCAGCATCACTTTAGAATACAGCTTACAGTGTGAGTATTTGGACTAACACCGGCACGGTACAGAATGATAGATCGGCTGTGAGGGAACAAGATGAAAAGGGAGGAACCAATCTGTGAATTTAAAAATGATTTATACTGTTGGTACGGTAACTACAATCCTAAAAGGTTTTTTAACTTGGAACAAATAGAGGTTGAATTGAACATATAGGCTGTTTAACCTATATGTCACTATGTAGGTTGTAACATAGGCCTTCTTGCAGTATTGGGATCGACTCTGTACTTGCAGGGGCCTTCAGATGCCTCAGGTGGTACCAGGAGAGTTCATGTGACAGCCAGGGCAGGTCTAGAAGATGATTTTTCTGTTCTGTTCTGTCACAGCGTAACCATGATGAACAGTATCGGATACAAACACTACAGTCATTGTAAAAAGCACGCCTAAAGCCAAAACCACATGCAATATGCAAATCATGTCCAAAGTGTCCCACAACAGCAGCTGTTGATGGTGGACCTTTGTGACCCGGACCTCCCCAAGGATGATCATGACGGCCGTGATATTAGAAGTACCTGGTGCCTCAATGTATACTTTAAAAATACCTACAGTATCCATTTTTATTCAGTTCCCCCATTGTCACACCCTCATTACCTGACTTCACAAGTTGTTGCCTCGTGCCTACGTGTAGGCCTATGTATCAGAACATACTGTGCTGGTACACCTTAAGTATAAAGAGCTACACTGTAAATAGGGAAGGATCTTAGCTGTGCGTTTCCGGCCGTAGTCTCAAGCGTTGGTCCTTTCTGCAGTAACATCATTGTCTTCTTTGTCATTTCAGGAATGATGCTTCCTGGGAGAGTGGACTGCTCTGTTAGTCTCTTATCATCTTGTCTATTCAACAAAATGACAATGTGCTGTTGTACCAACTTCCCTTCCTGTCCTTGCATTGATGTGTAAACGAATCTGCCGATTCACAAAAATAAACGTTTGAACGCTTCTTTTTCTCCCTCAAGTTCTGTTGTCAAGTGTGTTTATTTCACCATAACATAGGAGTGCAGATTTATATTTTGAGAGTACAAAACACATACACATTGTTGTCGTTATAAGTGATTGTAATACATTTTGTTGAGTTAACAAACTAGAAATAATTTCTCTTTAGGAAGATTACCATATAAATTAATTGTGGGTTTTAAAAAAGTCACTTTGTCGGATAAATGTAGCGGAGTAAAAAATACAATGTTTCCCACTGAGCTGCAATTTGGAGATGTCGCTTTTTGAGCTCGGAAATTGTGATTGTTTATAATAAGTAACTAAAAATAGTTTAAATTATAATAAAATGAATTGTTAGTTGCAGCCCAAAACGGAAGCTCGTAAGTAAAACGCAAAATCTATCATTGGTGATGTACGATGTCAGACTAATGTGGAACCAAAAGTGTAAAATAAAGGCCAAGGAAGTGAGTGTGCATCAGTACGTTTCTGCGACCAGCAGCTTGATAACTCACTGCGTCAGTCGATCCACTAAAGTGTCCCCACCACATCAAACAGAACCAGACATGTAGTGTCCCAGTTATCGTGCGGTTGATCAATTTCCGTCTCACACTACCTGTATGCCTTTGTTCCACGTCTGAGGTAGTTTTCCCCGAGCAATGTGTGACACGCAACTGTTTCTCATCCTGCTCTGCGTCTGTACATCAACACAAATACCTGTTCGTTCACTGGAGTAAACTGCTGTAAAAAATACAGCCAAATTCTAACAATACTGTGTTCCAAAATACAGTAAATGATTGTAGATTTAAACAACCGGTATGCTACCGTAAGACTTGATGGCATTATGCAGTATTTTCATTCCACCAAAAGTAATACAAAATACAATCGCATTTCAAAAACTGGTTAGCCAATTGGTGACTAAGGTTACATTTGTTTCGTGTGTTTTGTTGCAGTAGTGGAGATTTTAAAGGTTGGCAAAGTAAAGTAAAGCTGTGCCGTTGTGTTTTATTTATGCCTTGCATTTGAGAAAGAACCCATTTCAGTCGGTGAATCTTGCTCAGAGGGAAAGCTTGTTGGTTTTAGTCTTAAGTTTTAGTATCTAATACTCCTCTGTTTTTGATTTAGTGAATTCTCTTGTAAATGCACTCCCTGTTTCGTAGAGAGCTCCTTCAGTTCTACTCTAACAATAAACTGGTAATTATAAGACATGACATACAAGCTGTTCTGCATTCTCTAACATGAGTTTTCATTGTTGAAAGGAGACAGTACACACTGTTCCCCCCAATTATTTAATCAAACCATAATTATAGATACTGGTATGTTCAGTCACAGCCTTCTCTCCGGGCGGAGCCCTTTATTCCCAGCAACAACAATAACACCATAGTATTAATAATAATACAATGACTCCTTATTTGGAACTGTTAAGAGTTTAAGAATATTTGAAATGAAATCTTACATGCGAATGCTTTCCCATCTTATGCAGAGGTGAATATATATTTCTGTAATAAAACTCTCAAAAAATGTCCATTCTTAATAATGACTACTTGTTACTTTGGATACTTTAATTATGTTTACCTTGACTTATTCACACCACACAAGAATTAGTCCTGCTTAGATTTGCCACTGTGCAGGTTTCTAATGTGCGTATACTTGTGTGTCTCCATCTCCACTTAACCCAGAGGGAGCGGTGCTTTGGGGGCGTGGTTAGGTTGAAAACGCGTGGTTTAGGTGCGGTAATCCAGCTACTTAAGTTTGAGTCTCTGTGGTTTGTGAAAGTACACGAGCAGGAGACACAATGGATTGCCCAGGTAAGCTCACATTTATGTTGACTTTATTTAGGAGGAACGCTTTGAATGCTTGTCTTTTTTTTAATTCCCGGTAACACTTGATGAGCCACGGGCATTTTAAAGGCTTATTTCGCACCTGACAAGTTTATTCATTATCTAATATGCTTTAGAAAAAAGGAAAATGTAAGCAAAGTCTAAGCAAGTTGTATTTTATTTGTAGCTGTTCTCTTGATGTGTAAAGAGTTATATTTTGTCACAGGATAATTCTTATTTTTATCACTTTTATTCTAACCTGATACACTTTTTCATTCTTACCTGAACAGGAAAGGATAAGAAGGATAAGGTGAGAGCTTTGCATGTGTAGATCATAAGTCTGGTATGAATCTAGTGGTTCTGTGATAAAATAAATAAAAAAAAGTTCCTTTTCCATTAAGTCTTTTTAATCTGCTTAATTGTGATTCCTGGAGTCAAACATGATCTCTGAGACCAAACCAAACACAATCAATGATTTATTCAACTGTCAAACTTTTTGCCATTTTTAGGGAGGATGCAAGGGGAAGGACGGCAAAAAGCACAAAGAGGGCAAAGGAAAGAAGGACAAGAAGGAGAAGAAGGACAAGAAGGAGGGAAAGGGTGAGGGGAAAGGTTCAGGCTCAAGCTCAGACTCCTCATCTTCAGACTCCAGCGACAAGGAGGTAGGAACAATGTTACAGCTCATTTTTAGAGATCTCTTGCCATTTACATTTTTGATAGAAAATAGCTTTACTCTAGGCCTTTGCTTTTTATTACCCCTCAGTACTCAGTTTGTCAAAGTCTTCCCAAGTTACTGTAAAGTGTTCGCAAAATGCAGCTGAGCAGGTCAAACCTAATTTCAAAGGATGGGGCCGGATAATCATCAGGTGTGACCCACAGTTCCAGTTTTAGCTATGGGTGTGACACACCACGCCCTCCTGTGTGTGTGTGTGTGTGTGTGCTGTTTGCTTTTTTTTTTGTTTGTTTTGGCTCACGCTGCTGCCACAACGATTCATACCCTAAAGATACTGAAGTCGCTGTGGTATTTAAGATGCTATTAATAATTCATGTCTCCTGTCTGAGTAACAGCGTTGTCCTTTTTGTCATTTCAGTGATGAAGCTGACACCGGACTGCTGTCGGTCTCTTATGACCCTGGCTCTTAACAACATGAGTCTGAAGGAACTTTCCCTGCTGTCCTTTCATTGATGTCAAAGAAACATGCTGGTCTTGTGTAAAAACAAGCCTGATGATTCCTAGAAGTAAATGTTCTGTCAACAAAATGCAAAAGTTCCTCTGTCAAAATAAAGTGCGTTTTCTTCACCACAAGATGGCAGTGTTATTTATTTTTAAACTCAATCAAAGTTAAAAGTATTTTAAAGGAGTTTTACTTTCAAGATGTATATTTTAAGAGTAAGAGTGCCGTTTGTCACCGTAATAGATTTTAATCAATTTTGTTGAAAAGACAAAACAGAAATGAAAACAAAGTATAAATAAATGTATCATATTTAAAGTAGTCGTTTCTCATTGATAAGAGTGAACTTGTTAAATAGTTGTTTTGGATTGAAACCATGAAAATTTAAAACCTCAGTGAATGTGTGATGGCTGACACTGTCATCGGACCAGACCGTGTATAGATCCTTTAAACCTTTACTCACAGCAACTTTAAGTAAAAAGTTAAAAGTAATAAAAAGGGAGGTCATCTATCTAGAAATAAAAATATCGCAGCATCGACATCACACAATAGTTTGTCCTACTCAGACTTGCCACTGTGCAGGTTTGTAACGTGCACATCATTTCTAACTCTGATGTCTCCGCCTGCACTTTAAAGCAGCTCCTGAAGTAAATGCAAGGGGGGGGGGCATGGCTATGTCACATGGTTACGATAAGGTTGATCCAGGTTACCTATGAGTATCACTGAGGTTAATTGTTTGGAAAAGCGCAGAAGAGGAGTCACTATGGCTTTCTTTTCAGGTAGGCTCAAATCTACGTTGACTGTATTTTGGGGGAATATCTTGAATGTGAACGCTTGTCTCTGAGTTTAACAACATTTCTCAAGTCTATGAAGAGCAACAGGCATTTGTGTTGCGCCTGACAACTTCAATAATTATCCGATATGCTTTTGAGACAAAATTTAAATGTGTAAACAACGACTGTCTGTAGGTTGGATGGAAGACGAGGTGAAGAAGGAGGATGCTCATGAAGATCATTTTCAATGGCCCTGGAGCAAGGATAAGGATGACGATAAGCATAAGGATGAAGTAAGAGTGTTTCATGTTTACATTCTATCGAAAAATCTCATATAGTTCATAAGTTTGATATGAATCAACATGTGATTTTAACAGTTTTTTTTGACAGCAAAGCCAAAACGTTGATCTAAATTGATTAGTTGTGATTACTGGACTCAAACACAATCCTTAAGACGAAAGCAACACAATCAATGATTTATTCAGAGTCAGCTTTTGCCATTTCTATAGAAAAGCAGCAAAGGCAAGCATGGCAAAGACGACAAGTCGGGCAAAAAGTCAGTCACAGACCACAAGAAAAAGGACAAGAAAAAGGGAAATAAAGAGGGAGGAAAATCTGGCAACTCATCTTCATCCTCATCCTCATCCTCGTCCTCATCTTCATCCTCCAGCAGTGATGAGGTATAGGCCCAATGCTGCAGTTTATTTTTAGAGATATCGTGCTCATTTAATGTTTGATATGAAATAACTTTACTCTTTGACCTCGACCTTATTGTGACCCACTATTATTTCCCCTCAGTGCTTTGTTTGTGAAGGTGTTCCCACGTTACACTTATTTATAGTTCTTCGGAACGTTGAATAGCAGCATAAAGTGCAGCTCAACAGGTAACATTCTTGTCATGCCTCATGTCAAAGCTTGGCAACATCCACAACATGTCTTACCATGCGGTGCCAGTTCTAATCAGACGTGACACACCATACCCTCCTTTGTGTGTGTGTGTGTGTGTGTGTGTGTGTGTGTGTATGCTGTTTTCATTCAAGGCTCACACTGTTGTCAAGTGAAAAATCTTCCAGATCTGCATTTTTTAGCATGTTATCCTGCTGCCAAGCTTCTACTATCGCATCACCTTTCAGCTACCTTCCTTTATTCAGAGGAAACAGAACAACACGTTTGTCATAGTTGTATGAATAATATAGGTTTACCACGCAAATGGCTGAAGCAAAGGAGTAAAGAACCAAGCACAGGGAGGTAGAGAAGGGAAGCAGGTCAGATAGTGGAGTCATAAAAGAGTTGTTGTTGACTCATCGCCTCAATGGAAGTGAACTGTTAAACCTGTCATGGGCTGACTGGACATTCCTGCTCCAAAATGGAAAGTATTTTTGGTGTTATGGCTCATGCTGGTTCCACTACAATGTAAGATACTGAAGGAGCTGCAGTACTTAAAGGCCTGATTTAATACATCATGTATCCTTTCTGCAGTAACAGCATTGTCCCTTTTGTCATTTCAGAACTGATGCTTCCTGGGAGGACGGACTGCTCTGTTCGTCTCTTATGATCTTCTCTGTTCACAAAATGAGGAGTGTGGATTAGTGCCAGCTTTTCTTTGTGTCTTTTCATTGGTGTGACAGAAACATAAATGTTCTGACAACAAAATGCCTTTTTTTTTACAAGTTCTTCTGTCAAGTAAAGTGTGTTTTCTTTGCCACAAGATGGCAGTGTTATCTCTCTTTTTGCAGGTTAATAACAGTTTTGAAGTCCAAGTCGAAGATCAAAGCAGTTTTATTTTGAAGATTTAAATTTACAGAACACACAAAAAAATAAAGGGAACGTTTAATAGATTTTGAACAGAAATACATTTTCTTCAGATAAAGAATAAATCAATGAATTGCGTTTGATGTTGTCATTTTATTTGAATAAGTGTAATTTTTTTAAATAGCTCGTTTGGACTGAAACTTTTAAAACATTTGACACTTAAAGAAGCCACAACATAAAAATATTCTTCTTACATATAAAAGTTCAACATTTAAATTTTTGCTCAATTAAAAACACTATAGTAAAATATATAGCTTAAAGTATCAAGTAAAAGTAGGCTGCTGTTTAGAAGAATGTACGTTTGCAGTGTTAGTATACTTTATTGCTATTACTGATTTTAAGGTCGTAGGAGTTGATGCAATTTTATTCTATAAAAAGAAGGAAAATCACAATATTTCCCTCTGACGTGCAACAGGAAAAGAAGTATAAAGCAGTGTGAAATGGAAGTAAAGCACAAGTACTTCAACATTGTACTCAAGTACAGTGCTTGAGTAATAAAAACGTGTATTCCATCACTGCAGTGGACGCACTGTAGAGTAAGTGAAGCCTGTCAATAATGGCCGATACGACACCATGCCCCAAACAAAGGATAACCCGTCATACCCGACAGCAAGTATTCAAGTTGTCATGAACTCCGGCCAGGAGTGTCAGGAGAAGAGAACTACAACATCTAGCACGGAGGATCTCCTTCTGGTCGTTTGCATCTTTTATGGGGGTGAAGAAAAAAGAAAAATGAAGCAGTTTCAAAAAGGAATCAATAATAAATCAGGCGTGCATCTTTCTGGGGCTGCTGAGGAAACCCAATTCATCCATCATGTTTAAACCTTTATTTCATTTTAGGGAATATTGAAGGGAGACATCAGTGGATGATTTACAACAACATTTGCTTACATGTATGTGACGTGTGTGTCTATTTTCAGAAGGGCATGTTTTCACCCTTCTTACATACGGCCTTACTGTTGCCTGGCTGAAGTCTGCAAAGGAGACAGACATCAGCGTACCGGCCCACGTGACCCCGTCAGTAGCCCTCTCCGGCTCTCCAGACCCTGATGAGTGATTGATTGAAATCAGCTGCATACAATCACTCACTGGAGCGGCAAGTCAGGGGAGGGAGAAAACACAAGACACGACACCGCGGCACATAACACCACAGTATTTTGGCACAATGGGAACTAGAGCTGACATGATTGGCTGATTGACTGATACGTTATCTTAACTGTTTTGATATTTGATTCATCATTTTAGTATTTTTTAAAAACTATATCCTGGTTCCAGTTTATCAAGTGTGATTTGCCACTTTTGTTTGTCTTAGCCCTGTGTGATAGTAAAGTGATTCGGCTATTTTGGGGTTTTGGACTATTGGTCAAACATATTATAAAATAGAGATGTAACTTTTGGTGTTGAAAGTTATAATGGGCATTTTTTCAAATGTTTATTTTTACATTTTTAACTTTAACTTTTTAACTAATCAGGACACTAATCAATAACTAAAAAGCAAGATAAACGATGATGAAAACATTTATTACAGCCCTAAATAGAACCTACTGACTAAAAGGCTAGATCAAACATTTACAAAGTCAATATATTGTGTAACCAGAAATGAAAAACAATGGCAACATATGTTATACAATCCAAGAGAAGTGGATGCATCTGTGCATTTAAAAAAAAAGAATGTCTTGGACTCAGAAATGACTAAAGATTTAAATGTTGTGCTGCTTGCAGCAAATCTTTTTTCAAAAGCGTTTTCAGGAAAATTGCAACACCAAAGCTGTATGACCTCTTCTCAGAGGGAGCTGAGTGTGAATGTGAGAAGAGTTTAAAGCTCGGGCACAAAGAGAAAGTGAGTGAGAGATGAAGAACGTAGGGATGTGAAGGCCACGGGGATCATATAACTTGTACCTTAATTGTCTCCAATGACAACTAAACGTTTGTGAATTTCTGCCCACAGCTTCAGGGCAGAAGAAAGAACGGAGGGATTGATGTAGGCCACTGCCCCCATCATGTCTTTGCCTTTCATTGTCCCTTTCCTAAAGCCTAAAAAACTAATTGGAGAAGAAAAGGAAAAAAAACACTTTTGATCTTTTGGATAATCTTTTCAGCTAATAACCTGTGCAGCAACCAGACATAGTCCAGTCACAGCTTTGCTACAGAATTACATGCAATGATTTGATTCATTAAGATAAAAACACACATTCACACACAAAGAGATGCCACTTTCTATGCAGTTTGTCTTCAGTCTGTGTTGTGTGTGTTTCTTGCCTCTGATATGTGACATACTTGGATTGAGTGAAGCACTCACAAGTGTTGCACTGACACAGATTTTTACATTACAGATTTTGAAAATGACACAGAATGTATAGGGCCTAATATAGCAACAATCATCAAAGAGGCTGATTCATTCCAGTATCGTTATGGCAGAAAATAGTCTTTTTTTATTCCCCTAACAGCAGAACTATGCAGTTGTGTGTCTAATTATATTCTATTATTGATTCTCTATTGCAGCCTACTTATTATTTACTGTAAAACGTTAAAGGTTCCACTTATCTGTGTAAACGGAGTCACTATATAAAGAAGTCGTTCTGGAATCGCACCGCAGGAGGGCACGAACGTCTCTCTCTCTCTCTCTCGCTCTCTCTGTCTCTCTCTCTCTCGCTCTCTCTCTCTCTCCCTCTCTCTCGCTCTCTCTCGCACGTCTGGCGTCAGCGGTCTCCCAGCAACAGCCGGGCTCTGGGCTCGTCTTAATCATCCGCTGGTGAGCGCAGTCACGCCGCACAGACACACCGCCTAAAACAGGAACCCAGGTAGAGTTTAACTACAAAATAAAAGCACACTTAGTTCAGGTGTGTTTCTCACAGAGTCATTTACTGTAACCCTATTTATTTAGACGAGTGCTGGCTGACTATAATGGATCCCTCCGGTCTTCAGTGGAGTAAAGTGGTTTGTTTTCACCTTGGACTGGAGGAGACATTTTGCTAAGTTGTTTTTTTCTTACAACTTGTACTGACTTCACAAAATATTTAAAATATTTTCTTTTTATTTTTAAAAGTGTGGGGAGCACCCAGGTAGAGGAGCGAAGTGGTTCAAGCTCGACGCTGGGTTCAGCGCACGGCGCAGGCGCACTGTGCCCAACACTTTGCTCAGTAAAAAGCTGTAGCGCAAGGTTTCAGAGCGCAGTAACGCAATGACGGTCCTTCCTTTGTCCACCTCATGACAAAAACCTCCTCGGGTGTTTTATTTTGAAATAAAAATCAACAGGAAGTCGCATAGCTTCTAATGCCGTTTAATTTGCTCCCAGGTCTGCTCAGCCGCAGCAGAACACACGAGAAACCATGGAGCGCAACAAGACGCGTTGGAGAGACTCGCCTAGCGGACGGGATGAGTGCCAGTTTCTGATCTGTTTGTAAGTCACTTTCAGGGACTGTCGGCATATTGTTGTTCACCAGCAGGTGGATGTTGCGTTTCCCCCAAGCGTGCGCAAATTGACTGGAGAGGTCTGTGAAAGAAAATTCTTGGAGTGACCAGCAGCTACCAAAGAACGGGAGGAAAGGAGGAGTGAAAAGCGCCCGAAGGACCGACGAGTGCCCGTTGGATAGAAATGCTCTCTGTGTTATTTGTACCACTCATTCCGAACATTTCACGTTGTTTCCGGGGAATGTCGCTGGTGTGCGCTGCGTAAAAAAAACAACCCCCGGACCGCTTTCATGTCTCACGCCATCAGGAGGAACAGTTACTTATCTTCAAGGAAACTCTGAGCGGAGCTGAGATTTCATCAAGAAGGAGGCACTGGGTTAAAACTGAGAACCAGTCGCTGAACAGTTACGAACCATGGTGAAGTTTCACAACTCGGACCTATGGATAGCCTGGATGGTCATTTTCTGCATGGAGGGTAAGTTGTGTGACACTTGGAAACTTGTGTAGCTATATCCTCAACTGCAAGCACAATGCGGCTTTCATACAAATAATAGTAATGATAATACAAATTTCACAACAACAATAATAAGTTATGGACAATATTCCAAAGGACTTACATATTTTCTGTCACGTGTACGAATCATTAGGCTACAATGCATCCGCATCATACTGCAAAAACAGATGTATTTGGAATTAAATGTTGCCATGAGCTCAACCTCTCCATTCCGAGAGCGCGTGCCACGTCCATTTGATCCCCCGTCCTCCTTAATACTGTATGTTTGGATCAGGCAGACAAATCCCCAGCATTTCCACAAAAACTAAAGCACCGATTTAGGATGACTTTTGCCCGGTAAGTCGTATCATCTCTCCCAAAAGCACTTTTGATTGTGCACGTCTTATCCGTAATGTGCCATGCCGTGCCTGATATCGCTTTGCGCGTCTTACACAACATACGGAGTAAAATTACTGCTTTTAAAACAACAACAAAAAATTAAAAAATGAAACATGAAAACATGGCACAGTGAGAGAGTCTGTGTTTTGAAAAAGAAAGACGGTGGGTACCCGAGAAGTATGGAGACCAGGCCACTCAGGAGGGGAAAACCTGAAAAAAAAATCACAATATCCTCCTATCCTGTGGGGAATGTGTGTGTTTGCATGTGGCACTTTACAGTTCGTTGACCATCTCTTCCTTCTTAGTCTAGTTGTGTTGTTTGTAATCCAACAATACAGGTATTGGAGGTGAAGGCAAGTTTTTCCTATGTTTGTGTTGGCTTTTTGTTGTAAGACACTTAAGTCTTGTCGATGACATTTGTCAAATAAGTTCTTTATGAATGCTATACGAGATCTCCTGTAGTTCAGGGATTTAGGAAGAACAATAATTACCATTAAAGAAAAGGTTAATGACACAATACATTAGCATCATTTAAAAAATGTATTCATGTGATATAGGCTGATGAGTAAAGAAGTTCACATTGTGTACAAATCTTTATATTGTTGAGAAATGGCAAAGCACAGCAGAAAAAAACCTAGACAATGCCAACCTAGTCCCCTTAGAGCCCCATGTCAGGACACACAAAGCATTTCCACTGAGCCACGCATGCACACACACAGACACACAGACACACACACACACACACACACACACACACGCCTATACACGTCAGCCTGACATGTCAATTTAGACAGAACAACAGTGTGAGATTGAATTCAGTCCTGATTGCCCAGGTGTTTCACTCCGCTGCTCACTTGTTTAGCTGTATACCTCTGGAGTGAGGGGTTTTATGGTGTCTTGTCAGCTTCACTCAGGGTTACACACACACACACACACACACACACATGCACACAAGCTTATTTGAGTTGACCATGTCCAACCCTTTGTCTGGAAAAAAAAAACGGTTTGAAATAAACAATTGTGGATTGCGGCCACTCTTTATTTTCCTCTAAGTCATTCACGTGTCCATCCAATTCCCAAAACTCCACAGCCATTGTCATGAGCGAAGGTTCAAGTATATATGACTTCATAGAGAGAACAATCTGCTCAGCATGTCGGTGCCTAGCAGCTCTATTAACAAGCCTGCTTGTTCTGCATTTACTGGGCAGTTTTTCTTCTGTACTTTTACGTCTTGGTGGACGGCTGCCAGTGTTTCTATAAATACATTCTGATGCAGCAAAGTCCGTATTGATTGTGGGTGCTTGTTTTGGCTTTGTGTACTGACCTCCACTTCTTGCATGTCAGACATTGTCACCAGATTGATCTGATCTGTTCAGTGTGTTAGCGGACACCGGATTGTTTTGGTTATTGCACAGTGAGACCGGAAAAGTTAAATTTTTAACAAAATCTCTATCTGTTTGACAAAAAAGTGTTTTTTTAGCTTTAATGCAGACAGTACTTAAACATAGTTCCATACACACAACTTAACTTCCGCATCCTATAAGCATTTTAGGAGCAGAGGGCTTCTGCTCCTGGGGAGCTCGTTGGGGTTCTGTGTCTTGCTCGAGGACACTTTGACAGCTGGGGATCAAACCACGTCTCCTTGTCGTTAAAGTACGACCCACTCTACCCACTGAGCCACAGACTTGTGCGTTTGTAGCTGACGTACACTCAACATTTAAAAGGAGGTGAAAAGAGGAAAGTTTTGAAAAGTAGAAAACCGTGAGCAACTATGACAGGAAGAAGTCCAATAAATAAATGACTTGGACATGCGTCAACCACGGCCAAGTTTGTACGTGTACTCCTCATCAGTTGGAGGACATGCCATGACATTCTCCTGCCATCAACCCTCCCCAGTCACACATATTATAAATATTATATCATTTAGAAATCTTACAGCTACACAGCGGAGGAATATTGGGCCGTTCAGATGTGTGCCGTGCTGAAAACATTCGGAGGAAGTTTGTAGAAGTTGAAAGAATAAACAGTGGAGGCTCTATGCTAATAAACTGATTGGTTCAGCTGTTGTCACAACGAACCCCCATGGCGATACCAACACAGAGCGGATCTGTCCACGATGCCCCGAGTTAACGATTCACAGAACAACCCTCAAGGGTGATGCAGGGACTGATCCGGAGGTTCAATCAATTTTAGTAAATTAAATTCAAGCAGAGGTGGTGGCTCTGAACTCTTCAACAATGACTGTTTGTTTTGCTTGTCTGCATAATATATATATCTATATATATATAGATATAGAACATTTCAGATTTGCATAAAGTGAAATGTTTGGATTAGCCTCCAGACTTCAATCCCGCTGTTCTGTATGTTTGAAATGAAGAGTCCAGGGAGGACGAGGAGCACTCAAGCATAAATAAAAAAGACAACATGGAATGTTTTTTTTTTCAGCTCATTGACATTCAGGGCATTCACGTCTGCATCAAAGCTGAACTTAGACCAGCTCCCTTCTCCACTTTCTGTGTGAGCTTCTTAACCTTTTGTGGATTGGCTAAAAGTCCCGGTATGAAATGATATAGCATGCCTGGTCTGTTTGTTGTTTACACGGTCTCCTTTGCTCAGTTTGCTGATTACATCTCAATCAATCTCTTCAAATATGATGGGTTCACAGTATCAGTGAGGATGGTTTTGGTGAGTTGCAGCCCAAAATACATCCAGCAGTTGAGGTAAAAGCCGGGCTAAATTTTGGGAAATTTGAAAAAAGTTCTTTCGAAATAACTAAATACAACAATATATAGCCGGTCACATAATAAATCTGCAAATCACCCAAATGACGTTTACTGTGTTTCTATTTTTCTTTTAAACGATTGCCGGATGACAGATGAGAGAAACAGACAAGAGCTTTGAAAAGACAAGAACAAGCGTTAAGGAGGTGGCGAGAGCTACACAGCTCAGCTTGTAACCTCCGGCGATCTTGCAGTTTTGTTGTTGTTGTTGTTGTTGTTTTGATGTGATCTTAGAGCATGCCTCTCAGTCTAAAAATCCCGCTAATGCAGAATGCATGTGATGGAAAATCCCGTCTGTGTCAGTTTTATCTGATAAGTAGCGTTTTTTTTCCCCTCCTCTTTCCGCCTGCTGCTAAAAAGGAGCAGCTGGAACAAGAGTGTTGGACAGATGGAACTTTCCACCTCGATTATTTCTCTAACTAAAAATAGCTTCTCAAAAAATTAAAAGACCCCTGGGAACGCTTGCAAAGTGCATGTGCGTGTGTATGTTTGAGCGACAGACGACTTCAGACGACGGGCTCCTCAGATGACGGCGGCAGCGGCCATCCTGGGAGTGTGAATGAATAAATGATGGGCAGATATTTGGAGGAGGAGAGCGCAGCATTCGCCCTGGTCCCACGGTCTCTTAAGCACACATTAAACTAGGCCCCAAAGAGTCCTCAGGCTGCTGCACGGCAGTTGGCCAAGCATCTGAAGCAAACATCTGATGTGGTCAGTTCACAGAGGTTTGGGGCTTTGAGGTTTTGGGCTTGGTTGTACCTTTTTTAATCAGAGTGGCCAACGAGGGAAGCACGAGCGGATCATGAGTGTGTGGGGAGCAGGGTGATGCTTGTTGAAGCTGAAATGTTATCAGCTATGTTTATAACTGCATTTGGGTTAAATGATTTAAAAAAGGAAGCAGGGGGCTGCTTATCGGAACAGAAGCTGATCCATGGACAGGTAGTATGCGTGTCAAACCGGTTTTAGATCCAGGTTAGTCATCTGTAACTCTTACAGTGGCAAACACTTTGCTTTTCAGTGAAAATTCATTCATTTTAGATGAACAAAGTGTGCAGCACTCTGTGCAAGGGTTTCAACTTTTATTCTACGTTTTCATCAGCGAATCAAAACGGTTACAGTAAAAATGTGTGTTGCAGTACTGCAATATGCAGATTCATCTCAGTATGTTGGAGCCACAAAGAGATAATTGCCCTGAGCGGTAAGATATGTTCTCCGTGGAGGAAGTCTGATAATAGCGCTATTATGAAACCTGATGTTAGTTAAGAACCTGGAAAAGGCAACACCTCCACTTTATAAGTCAAGCATGCAAAATGAATCACTGCAGTCCCGCAACAATGCTTTGTATGTCTGGTGCAGGAGGGAAGTCCAGTGCAAGACGATGGACCGTATAAACTCCTCTGGTTGCAAAAATAAATCTGTCTGTATAGAAGTGTTTCAGTACATTATCGTCCCTTTAGAGTAAAACAGGCCATAAAGCAGGTTACATAAACAACAAGATGCGACGGCCAAAATGCCAAACTTGAGGCTTCAAAACGGTACTCGGGTGATGTCACGGTGGCTTCGTCCATTTCCTTTATACAGTCTGTTGACAAGACCACCAAGCATAACTCAATCTACACGCTTAATGCATATAAAACAGTATTTTGGTCCGTTACATACTGTGACAGATTCGGCACCATTCGGTTGAAACCGTCTTTAAATTGATTTACCTTTCGTGTGTGTGTGTGTGTGTGTGTGTGTGTGTGTGTGTGTGTGTGTGTGTGTGTGTGTGTGAGAAGAGCCCTGGGCTTATACATATTTAAAGCGGATGTCTTCCTCCTGTCGTGGCACCCTGAAGATACTCTCCTTGAAATGAGCAGTTTTGCTTCGCTGGCTCTTGAGGTTTGACAGGACCTTTGCTGACAGGACTCCTTCATTACACGAGTAGCTCGGCAGACATTTGGTACATGCAGATGTAACATTAAGATAATAGAGTATAATAGAGTTTTGAGGAGTGTCATATGGTAAAAAAAACAAATGTTCAACTCTCTTTAACTACCAATGAGTTTTAGTTTTCTGCTTACGTGCATAACAAATTCATGTATAACAGTTGCTTACTGTTAAGGGTTGTCTCAAAGGCTCAGAATGAACAAAGGGAGGACAAAGAAAGTCTCTTTCATTCCATGAATCCGAGCAAAGTCATGAGTGCGAGTCAGACTTCCTGAGGGGAAATTGGCACCCAGGGCAAACTTTGGACATTAGTTTACTCTATCTATCTAGCGCCATAAACTACAGTCACACATTGGGGTTTTCCACAGACTACACTCCCAACAGAATAATTATTGTTTAGAGTAGACGCACAAGATCCTTCGCAATATTACATCCATATCAGAAAAGTTATCAATTTAAACCTGTTTCCAAACAGTTTTCTAACATTAATTACATTCAACCCATAATATGTATGTGCCAGCATCTAAAAGCTACAATTTGAAACTTGACTAAAGGTCCTATTCAGACTTTATCTATCCTCACAAACGTGAAAGAAATCACGCTGGCACCTGCTCTCACGTCGGCAACAATGAAAGGGTTACGTTCGTTGACTTGTATTTTACAAAACCCCCAACATTAACCTCATGGTGTGTGTGATATACTGCTGCTCTCAATCAGTGTCTGCCAGAGCGTCGTTAAGTTGATCTCTAGTATTAATAAGAATGGTTGCTGTGTTTCTCATTGTAGGCCAGTATGAGCTCAGATCAATGGCGAAGGAAATGCTCCTGTGCACACATTATTCCCACAAGTGTGTGCTAACAGGCAGTATGTGTGTGTGTGTGTGTGTGTGTGTGTGTGTGTGTGTGTGTGTGTGTGTGTGTGTGTGTGTGTGTGTGTGTGTGTGTGTGTGTGTGTGTGTGTGTGTGTGTGTGTGTGTGTGTGTGTGTCTGGGACCCCATATTCCCCGGACAAATAGATTACTGTGGATCCCAAAGGATCAAGGTTTCCTCTGGACTGTAATGACCTCATCAGTTTGATCAACCAATCAGGAATCATCAGGTTCTAGACACTCAGTTTGTCTTGTGAGGCAGATTCACGCTGTCCAGTGAGCTTAATGTTAAGATGAAAGGAAACTTCAGGCTTCCTGTTATTTTTTTATGCGTATAGAGGGAATAGCATTTTGACTTGGTCAGTCAAACCTTTTGGGAAATAAATTGGAAATCTTTCAAAAACTTAAAAAATTGTTTAAAGCCATGAAGGTATCGGCTACATGTTTTTTGATTAATTATTATCCCAAATTAGTAATTCATACCCTCAAATCACTTAATTTGTTTCCAATAATTGCAAATTGATTCCCTGAAAATTAAGAAATCATGTTCTCAGGTTACCTACAGACATTTGCTCTTACTTTTTTATTATTGTTATTTATCTATTTTGTTCAGAGTGAAACAATCTAAACAATATCACGAGAAAGCATGTATAAGTAATGTTAACGATATTCATCCCGAAATCAGAAGTACATACATATAACATATAAATAAAACTGTGGTAGGCTAAATGAAATCAGTTCTACAATGGATTAGGTAAATTGCCAATGGCCCTGCCCATCTCTACCTGCAAAAGTAAAAACACAAGACAGCGGGAGGAGCACTGACTGGGTCAGGGTTACAGATTTCACATCACTAAAGTGTTTTATATACAAAAACAAATATCTCACTGCTTCCAGAGGAGGCAAGCAGACAGACCGCTACAGGAAATATCGTAGTGGGAGCTGGATTTACAGCATGCCGAGAGGGAGGAGGACGGGTGGTTTCAGTTTTCTGACGCGAGCGAGTCCTGAAGCACGGACTATATATAGGTATGTTCAACTCTACTCCCTGGAGTACTGTGGCCTTGCATCACTAATTTGAAATTGATTGTTAATTGATCCACACCGCGACTAAATGACCTTACAGCACTTGATGAACCCGGCAGCTGAACTCGCTTGTGTGTCGCGCTGAGAGATAATGCAGATCGTGTGACCTGTTTTGTCTGCGTGGCGGTCCATTGAGTTGTCTTGACCAGATAATTGTGCAGACTCTAAAAATACACTGTGGATAATTTCATACGAGGAATGTCATTTTGTAAATTGCTCAGTGTCGCACAGAATGGGTTGTCTGCGCTCTTCTGTAATGGCTACCTTTAGCGATTAGCTGCCTGGTTGAGAGCACCTACAGAAATGACTTCTCTCTATTCAGTTTTAAAAGCTTCTGAGGGTCAGAGGTCTCCGACATGACGTCGTATCAAAAAAGATGGAGAACTAGTCAGCATTTGCTTCTGTATTCGTTCCTTTGTGTGCACATTTCCTAAATCATGTTTGTATCCCTCTGGCAGCAACATGTTAAGTTTGGTGTATCCATGTGATCAGGGTGAAGCAGATGAATTGAATTTGAAACCCTCTGCCTCTCGTCCTGATGCTCACGTCTGCTAATGGAGGAAAAATGCAGAATACTGAAGAGAACAGAGGGGAACAAAGTGAAAAAGGGGACAGATTCTCCTGCATTAAATATGCCCAGGGCTTTTCACAGCCATAGGTAATTCATAAACTGGCTGTTGGGGGGTAAGGCAGTGCTTTTGCTCTTTTAATCTAGCTCAATGTCTCTACTCTCACAATCTATGAACAAGAAATACAAACAGAGCTGAAGCTGATTAAGTAAGTCAGAAACTAAAGAAAACAAACTCACAGGTTTGTTATTTGGAAGGCAAATGGGCTGTATATACACTTTCTCACATTTGTAAAAAATCTCAAGGTTTTCTCAGTCTTTAATTCAGGACCTCACTTTGATCTAAATACTATAAATCGTGTGACAGCTTTAGTTTTCACATTTTGATGGAGCAATGTAAGCAATGTTTTGATGAGTATATGTTATTGTCACCGATCGGAAGGACGGTAAGAAACTAAGGCAATAAACATGACTGAAAATGATCTTTCAAAGTCAAATGTCTGGACAAAAAAAACACAAATTCCAACAAAGCCAACTATAGTGTGTGTGCAGCTAATCCCACATAGCCTATTGCTCTTAATGTTGGGTCAGCACCACACTACAGTGTTTCTATCTGGTTAGTTGGGACTCAGAAATGAGATCTCCCTGCGGGAGTGGAAGGCGAGCTCTTGGTGTGACACACTTTGGCTCTCAGTAAATGTGTGTTAACTGCCTGAGTCGCTCCCTTTAGGAAAGGTTGTGCATCAGTTCTCAGGAGTTTCATTATAAGTCCCTCTTTGGCACAGTGCCCCACAGCCATACTCTCTCACTTGTGTCTTCTGCTCTCTCTCTCTCTCAGGTCACAATCCTTCAGAATACAGGTCCAACTTCCCTTTCCCTCTTGTGTCCTTCTACATTTCCCTCCAACCTCACTCATCCCTATATTTGTGTTTTGCTTCCCTTTACATCACTCTGTTTTCCAATTTCACTCTTTCGCTGTGTCTCTTTTTCACCCTCTCTCTCTCTCTCTCTCTCTCTCTCTCTCTCTCTCTCTCTCTCTCTCTCTCTCTCTCTCTCTCTCTCTCTCTGCCTCTTTTTCTCCGTCCTCCAACACACTCTGCCCACACGCAAATGACTTTCCAGGGATGAGGGTGAGACTGAAAAGTGGTCCCCGCTTGTTCTGTCCTCGCAGACAACGAATGAGCATGTCAAATCTGATGCATGTGAACAGCCAGGAAGAATGGGCGAGTTAAGGCGTACAGTGAGAGAGAGAGAGAGAGAGAGAGAGGCTAGCACGAGAGATCCCATCTGTGCTTTGTTACAGCAGACTTCACCTTAACATCGCTGCTTTTTATCTCCAATAGAACAGGAGGGGGCACAGGTGGGACTTTGACAAACTGAGGAACGCACAGTTGCCCAGTTGCGTGCACACACACACAGACATTCAGATGCCCTTGCAAACTAATCTCATAGACATACAGTATGTTTGCAGTACATGCACATGCCTACACAAACACAGACGCATGGGACATGCTCATGCACAAACGGAGACACCTGGGGCAAAAACACATTTCATTTTCAGACTTACTCACAGCTTGCATAATAAGTTGTCTTTTGAAACTATTATTTATATACTTATGTTTCACATGTCGGTTTAACTTTGGCCACTAAGCCTTGTTGAGGGTACTTTTAAAGTTAATAGTTGGATAAAAATGATAAGATGAGCACTGTTTTCTTCCATCCCGCGAGACCTGCTTCTCGTGGCGGCCACGTAGGCGGTTCTAGTCTAACAAGGATAGCAGGGGCATTGATATCAGGGGGCACCATATGCTGCTGGTTCCCTTCAACTCTTAATCCATGCCTCTACTGCCTTATCTGGTTGCCCTCCCTGACAGCCTGGAGACTGGTGGTGGGGGCAGGGAAACACTGTCCAGTACGCTGCACACTGCTTTGTATTTGTAATGTGCTCAATTTGCAAATCCACTCGGCCCTAGATAGTTCTGCCAGAATGTGCAAAGGCCAAATTTCCACACACAAACACCCATGTTAAGGATATACCTACCCACCCACACATAATCACACACACACACACACACACACACACACACACACACACACACACACACACACACACACACACACACACACACACACACACACACACACACACACACACACACACACACACACACACACACACAAAGAACCTTTACCCCACCCTCCCACACGCATTCATATCACGAGGATATTGCACGGACTTAACTGATAATGCCAGATAGTAGTGTTGTCACAGACCCCATAGTGTGTGTTTGTGTCCTATTTGTCCACTATCCTACAAAAAGCCTTTTAAGTAGATCCCAGCTATTGGAGGAGCTTTAAATAAGCGTAACACAATAATGGAATGTCCGTCCATGCACGTTTGTCCCAGATGACATGGAGTGAGGGGAGGGCTTAGGCTGGACGCACAGAAGCACTCTGTTCAGGAAACCAACTTTGGAGAAATACCTTGACACTGACTTTTGTCATGACACTCTTCAAAATGATAAAGTTTCCTGTAGTTAAAGGTACTCACCTCAAGATAAACCCAGACTTAAGAAGCCTTAAAAAACCCTTGACTTGCTTCTTATTTGAATCTCTAACATTACAGTTGCATAGCAAAATCAACATGGACTGTGTATTTCAGTGATTGATTTAGTTTCTAATACTAAAGTATAGAGTGTAATATATATATAGTGTACAAACCATATACAGTTACTTTCTCTGCTGGAATATAGTATGATGGAACATGATCATTTAAATGATTCACCTTAGCATTAGCTTAAATATCTCAGCAAGTCAAGAGAAATAGGCTACATGGGTGTCCTCGTGACTTCACTTAAAAGAGAAAGTGAGGCGATGTGAAGTTCATAAATGAAACCTTTTTAATTTATTGCATTCGCATGCAGCCTCCTCTTCTGCTTTTGATATATTTTCCTCCGCTGTAATTGTATTATCACCAAATTAAAACCTTGTTGCTTCTATATGACCGGGGAGGCTGTGAGTTGCTCACTTGCCTCCTCTGATGAGCCGCGGCTGCTGATCCGTAGCCAGCTTGTCCACTAAGAGGTGATTTGTGAATATGGAACAATGTGTAAACTATTGAGCCAAGGCCCAAATCATCTGCTAAGACGGGCTTTGCTGCAGATTATGACTGTCATTTGGTCTGTGACCCTGGCTTATAGATAGCTTTGGCTTTATTTGATCAGTTCAGTGACACAAGAGCAATACCTTGCGTGCAAACACATTTATAGTATACACATAAGCCACACTTATACACTGTATTTTACACCATTCAAACTACTGTATATATATCTTATATATATTTTTATTTTTACATTTTACACATTTCAGTTGTTCACCATTTTTGTCAGTACATTCCCGACATCGAAATCCACTTGGAGATGTGTGAAGGAGATGACTGCTGCGTTAAAGTACTTGCAGTGTTCAACACCTTAAGAATCTCTTAAAGGACTTTGCATCCACTGTCAGGTACTGTAAAACCACCGTACATGATGGTGTCCGGACAAGCAGAGAGACAAACACACTTGAGGCCTGACTCTGTGTGTACTACTCTATATTACAGTAAAGTAAGATAGTGTTTCTTTCCCAAGATAAACAGCGGTTTGGATGTGTAGATTTACACAAGTTTATCTTCCTGAGAGGATGGCGGTTCTAAAGATATGTGGCCTGGTAGGAAACGCTCCACTGCCTGCTAATTTCTTCTTGATTGTCGGTGAAAGTGTGCCAGCCAGCACCCTGTGATCGGAAGGCGTGACAGGGTACATATGGGATGGTGAGATCAGATAAACATGATTGTGTGAGCTTGTTTGCTATTTATAGGCTCGCAGAAGCTGCAGTATTTGAAATCACATCTAATGCAAACTGGGAGCCAGTGAAGGGAGGTCAGAATGTCTGCAGTGTGACCAGATTCTGATTTGATTTAATATTCTTGAAGGGTTAAATGTTTATGGTGCTGCTTATTGGTAGTCTGGAAAACATGGCATTGGAATGCGTGACTGTTGATGAAACATGCAGAGAATGCAATTTTGTTTCATTGCTAAACTTGTAGCAGAGGCTGTTCTTCCAGCGCTCTAGAATGCAGATTTGGGTATTATTTGCAAAGCTGTCAAAAATGAAGTCATGATTATTATCATTTTGTAACTTCACCAACATGTAACATATAGATAGAAAATAGCAATGGGCCTAGGAATGAACCTTGCGGCACACCCGCGTTTTTCTTTTTTAAATCAGATTTTGGAATCTTAACAAAGCTTTAAATCCTTCACTGCCTTTGTAAGATTGCTCTTAAGACAGATTTTAGTGGTGGTGTAAATGTTTAGCATAGTTTACTCTTGAAATAATCACTTAACTGAAAGTCTGTCCAAGAATTCAGAATGAAAGAGATTACATAGCTCATTAATAATTATGAATACATGAAGAGCACATTGAAAGTCATTAGGAGTGATTCTAAATAGATTCCTGAAGTAACATTTAGTGTGTGTGCTGTGCCAGAGATCAAGGTGGTTGAAAACGGTGATGGTATGCTTTTGTCCTGCTGTTCCTACAAATAGTGTCCTGCGGTTATTTTCTTATTGTCATCTGTTCCCATATACAACGTACGCACACACACACACACACACATGTGCAAACTCGTACACACATGCACCCATGCAAGATGTACACACATCCATACAATGTCAAACAATCCAATTTGCTACCATCTAGTCAATTGGGGTAATTAGCCAGAGACTATTAAGTCGTTTTCTCCCTGTGCACTATCACAACTGTAATTATGGCAAAGCAACAATGATGTGCAATTACAGTTCACTGTAATTGCTCCAAAGTGATGTGAAGTAAAGATGGCGGAGGGGGCGCTGAGATGATCAAACTGTACTTTATAATATTGACAAACATAGAAACCGCAGGGTGCGGAAAGGGTGAGCTCCGTCAGAGGGAGAGCAGGACAGAGTATTCTCACGGAGAGTTGCATCCTAAGGATTCATAAACATTTCTCATAATCAATGGCAGAATATCAAGTGATCCATCTTCTCTGGCCTGTAAACGGTTGACATTTTCCCGTAATTAAAGCTGTGAGATGAAACACGGGGTTTTAACGATGACATGAGCTGATCAGTGACTCTATTGTACTCGGCTTGAGGGTGCTTTATCAACATTGGACAGTGTTGGGGATGATTTCTCCATTGGAATATGGGTTTCCAATGGCCAAGTTTCAATGTGTGGCTGTCCCTCTATTGTACATTGTAATTAAGTAGAATAGGGCTATATTATGCCTTAAGAGTGGGTGTGAGATGGGCAGAGAGCGCGTCTTTACTACTGTACCACTGGGTGATGAGGGAGACGTGGAGATGTATATTAGAGCACAATGGGGGAAAAAAATCCTCTTTGTTAAAACGAGGAATAGGAGTGCTCATGGAGACGGCCATCAGATGCTACACGAGACGCTATTCACCATTGTTATAAAAAAACCCTGCTTAGATAAAAGATCATGAATACAGGTTGAACTGAAGAGAGGAAGCAGCCACTCTAATGGATTACACCACCGCCATGCACAGCAGCCAGAACATTTTTTTTTTAATTCTAATTTTAATTAATCCTTGTTTGAATTACAATGAAAAATTAATATGGCCGTGCAGATGTGAGATGAGGCAGAGATGATACAGTTTTCCACAGCCGGTTATCAAAGCATCGCAGACACCGAGAATGAGAGCTACACTATTAAAGGAACGTGAGTGTGAGAATAACTGGAGACCAGTTGACTGATAGACAGATGAGCATGAAGCTCAGAGAACAAATCAGCCACACAGACAGATTTCACACCTGGTTTAACAATTGGTCGGAGGATGACAGACCTGAGAACCCGAGAGTGAGTGAGGAGATGCAGGAATCGTGGCAGCTTTTATCCAGTTCTGAAGTATTAAGTCATCTGGCCTCTCCTCTCCAACTCCAAAACATCTGGAACTCACCATAGTCTAAATCCCTCTCTCTCTCTTAAACCATTTAACACTTGTTCTCTCCGTGCCATCCCTTGATCTCCCGCTTTTGGTTTCAGAGGGCAGAGGGCTCTTGACAACCCAAATGCTTGATTTCCCCTCTTTTCATTTCCTTTCTTTATTCCCAGCTTTGGGGGAGTTGTGAATGAATATTAAAAAAAAAAGAAATTATTAATATTTTTACCGTTAATTTGCACTGCATTTTCTCAGCCTAGCCTGGTGGAGACTCAGGTGGGCATAAGTATTAATAGCTTCCTTCGTTCGTGACGTCAGCTGAAATCACACATGCGCTTCTTAACGCTCAGAGGTGTTTTATGTTAATTAGAAACATCACTCTCAGCAGTTATTTAGTCAGCGCTGTACAGCACTTGTCAGAATATAACAGAAGAGAACATTTTTTTTCTCTCCACCTGCCTGCTTTTCCGCCTCGTAGCCACAGTCTTGTATTCTTTTCGTCTTCTATCTGCTGCTATCCTGGTCTCTGCTCCCCAATCTTTCTCTTCATCATTCTGCTCTTTAATGTGACTGTCAAAGAGTATTTCATTCCCCCTCTTTTCTCCATTTCTCTGCATGACCACGTGACTAATCTCTCTCTCTTTGCCTCCCTCTCTTCATTGAAAAAAGGCCTGTATACTCTGTCTGAAAGCTTTGTGGGGTCCTAAATGCTAAATGCCAGTCTGTCTCTGCCAGGCGCCCGCTTAGTGCCGGTCTCCTTGGTGATGAGACCGGCGATCAGGCCGTTCCGCACCAGACACTGAGGGGTTTGTGATTGAGCGTGCATGTTTGTGTGCCTACGTGTGTGTGTGTGTGTGTGTGTTTGTGTCAGCGTACAGTAGAAAAGTGTGTGTTTTGCTTTTTATCTGTGAAATGACGTGTACTGTATTTAAGGGGGGGAAGCAGGGCAGTACGAGGGACATGTATTCGCTGGCTCATTATCATGTGAATGCATTATGTTTCCTGTCAACACGCCTCTGCCAAACAAGTGGGGCCCTGTTCTCTCTGCCAGGACTCAAGCGACACAGCGGCCAGGCCCCAACGTGGTGCGGTTCTGCGCTGGCACAATTTACCAGGAGTTTAGTGCCACAGACACTGCTGTTGGCCTCGTCCAGATTCAGTCCATCTGTACTGGCATCTCGGCAGCCGGCAAGAAATGAGATGGAGAGACACCATTCAGAAACATCAAATGATTTGGCTTCTTATGGATTGGATTTAGATACTTTATGAAATAATCTTGAATTCTACAATAGCAGTCTCATTTTAAGTACGACACACTAGGATAGCCCAGCGCGTCAAACTATTATGATCCACTTCGGTCGCGGTAAATACGTGGTTAATGTGGTGAATTCAAAGAAAAACCACCAGTTGAGTTAAGGAAAAACATCATGGTTCAAAACACCATTGGCTCATACTTGGAGGTACCACCTCGGTCAGCATCCACAGCCCAACACTGTCCAGAGCCACAGAGTGCTTGTTTGTTGGGTTGGAGAGTTCCTCAAAGTGCTCTTTCCACCAGGGTCACCACCAGGTGGTGATCAGTTGACAACTTCGCTTTCTTCTTCACCCGAGCGTCCCAGGTGATACCGTCATAAAGTTGATTGACTATTTCCTAATTAATCTTAAATAAAGGTATATTTGACTGATATTATGAATAATTCTCCCCAAAAAGGGGAAATCCATCTTGTATTAAGTGTCGACCATGCTACTAATTAAAAAAAACAGATGACCTGAGTCTGCTTTCCTTAATCAAATCCCAAGACAATTTTAACAACCAACAGGGGGAAATTCTTCCCTAGAATCAGACCTGTGCTCTGAGGAGAACCACCAAGCAGATGACCTTTGCCATTATCATTATCAGCCCAGTAATACTCTACAACAGTCTCCCTACATCGGAGCTGGGTCTCTAGCTGCTGTTGGGGGTATTGATCCAGCTGACACAGACTAGTTCTTTGAAACGCGAGCGTAGAGTTAGAGGTCAACCCTGTGGTCTGAGTTCTCTCATCTCACTGGGACCAATTTAAGGGCATGAATAGCCGAGGGGGCCCAACAGCATGACTCCTTCTGCTAACCTGAGGTGTCGTAAAGCTGTATTTGCAGGGAATCAGTGTGTGTCAGGGCAGGTATATATATGTGTGTGTGTGCGTGGGTGTGTGGGCTCTTATATGGATGTGTTCATGCATGTGTGTACTGTGCTTTAAACTGCTTGCGCAAGCAACATTGAAATGCTTCGACTTGCATCGGTGAGAGATCGCATGCCGCTTACACGCACTTAATATGTATAAATGGGTAGATGAATAACACCCATGAAGCCTGTGCGATTGAGCATATTCAAGACAGATGCAGTTACCCAGAAAATGGCTCCTCTGTGGGCTAAAGCCTCATGTATTATGAAGACGACCAGTTACTGTCTGTGGTCCGAACTCAGGTGGAGGGGAACTGAGTGTCTGGAGTGGGCGTTTTGAAGGCTAAAGCCCTCTAGGAATTGCTAGTACAAAATAAAAAGGAATAAAACACAGAATTAGCTTTGAGTCAGATCTTTTTTTTTATCAATTTTATTGAAAGTTATTTAATTTATCCAAAATTAAATCGAGAACCAGAAACCTTTTCTGAAAGAAGATACCTGGCCAATAAAGGAGAAGCAGACAAAATCCAACATTGTTTGACAATTTTAGAAATATGCTTATTGTGTTTCTTGCTGAGAACCGGATGCTCCCCATAGAAAAGCTGAAGGGAAGCGGTCGTGCGCTTCTTTTTATTGGAGGTTGGGAAATTAATCAGATATACATTTGCCAAACCAACCACTGAGTCCTTTTCTTTTGTAAAACTGAAAAATACAGTTTGAAAACACTTCTGATGAAGCATTACGTAAATCTGACCAAACAGGGATTAGTTTAGCACAAAGACTGGAGTGTCTGGTGATTGCCTGGCAACCTCACAGTCATGACTGGACTGCTGAAAGCAGCTGTGACAGGCCATGAAATGGTCAGGTACGCACCGTAACTGCATGTAAAACCACAACATATCGTTTTCATACTATGGTTTTTGACATATAACATGTTCTTTTATGAGCTTTAGAAGTGCTGTTAGACTGTCAGGGTAATGGGAGGCTGTGGCTCAGTGGGTAGAGCGGGTTGTACTCTATAACCACCAGGTTGGCGATTTGATCCCTGACTTCAACTGTTTGCATGTCATCAAGACATTTCCAGGCTAATTTAGGGATGAAAAAAGGTGAATCTAGCAGTTTACATTTTGCAGAAAGACGCTTACTATGTTGTTTTGGCTTCTGACAAGTGATGGAGGCCTGATTGGGAGAGAATGTAAAAATAATCTTGCTACCTCCACCGACAAATTGACTATAAAATGACCTTTTGATAAAAGCATATGTGGATCCACTTAAGTTGGCTCCAGCAGTCTCACGCTCTAACGTATCTGTGCCAGACTGAGTCACTTTGGTCTTTTTTTTCCTTCACACTTTTTCCAATTAAAACATGACTTGTGATTAAAGGCCGGCAGTCTGCCTGGTGTATATGTACAGTATGTGTGAGTGTATGTGAGTTTAATAGAGAGGGAGATAAACAGGCCTTTGTGCGGGTGAGGCCATGTTGGCAAGTGTCTCTGTGACATTGGCTCTATTATCTTGGCCTTTTGGCGCGCATGTGAGATCACACCATGCGTTATGTGTAATATATATACACATATATGTGCACGTGTGACTGTGTGAGTGTGTCGTTATTATATTGGCTTATTAGACACCCGCGCCAAGGGTTCTCAGTTCACACACCGGGTTAATTGACCTCTGGAGACGTTTCTCTCCTCAGTGATAAAGAAGGTCTGAATGCGATTATTCTGCATTTTGCTTTAGATTTGAGATTTGTCAGGAGCTTTTGAGTTCTGAGGTGGCTCATTACTTTTTAAATGAGACACACCACTTCTCGTATTTTAAATGTTTCTTTGATGCCTGTGTCAGAAATATTTCCATAATATTACTAGAAATATTTCTAGGCTTTACTTACATTTCAAGATGTTGGGGACTTAAATAATGTGTTTCCTACCAGCATTCAAAGTGGTCAAATCGCACCACATTTAAACAAATTACATATCGACAAAACAGACTTGATAATTCTACCTCAAAATTGTGTAGCGGTACTTTGGAACAGAGCTCTTCATGCGTTTGATCACGTGCAGATACATTTTATATGAGCAATATTAAAAGGACTTATCGTCAATGATTAATGGTCTTTGTGCTGTAATGTAGGTTAGGGCCCAGGAGGCTAGCTAGCTGGAACGCAAAACAAACAAATCATCCTCCATAAAAGAAAACATCTTTTAACACCCTCTCCGCTGCATTGTGATGACCTGTATTCCCAATAACAAAGAGTGCTGATGATTAAAAATGATCAATGTGATGAAGTCATGAGGGGTTTTTTGTTACTTGCGTTTTAAATGTGTTCACAATACTCTCAGGGACAGTGTGCACACACATGAGCGGGCAGACACGCTCACTCAGAGGCATTCACACCTACACAATCAAAGAAAAGATGAAACTAACAACGCCTTTCTGAAACAAACAACTTGATTAAGACTCAGGAGGGGAGAGAATCAGGTGTGAACACCGTGGGTCATGAAATCATGTGTGAATGCATGCCAAGGATGTGTTTTTAAAGATGCAGTTTGTGTGGGTTTTAAGGAAATGCTGCGCCTCCTGAGGGAGTTTGTTTGGGCATGTTGTCTCCATCATTGCCGCTCGCTACCTATTGAGCATCTTCTGGCTGAACACGCTGGCAGGAGAGAGAAGAGCGTAGGTTTGCCTCTGGGAGACACATTTTTGTTTTCCTTGAAGCTGCATTCATTGAGCATTTCTCTTCCTTTTACTTGTTCCCTTTCGCGAAGATGGAATAAAAACTGTGTGTGAGGCAGACAAACAAAAGACACATTTCTGACTCTACTTAAAAGATTCAGATTTAATGCCTTAGATTACAAGGAGTGAATCTTTACCTTGGCACCAATGCAGGACATAAACTTTGATTCACCGTGACTATTTAAAGGTATTTCACTTATTACAGTACGCATATATTTAGCAATAAAACTGTAAAACGCTTGTTTTCACAGCTCAAATGGTAACCTCAGGAATGCAGGCATAACTAAAGAGGGATTTGCTTCCTTGCAATTATTGCACTTTTAACCCCCCCCCCCCTACAGCCACATTCCCTATTCCCCAGGCCCCTTCATTGCCCTTTTCCAGCCATCCACCAGATGCCCTCAGACTCTCCTCCTCACCGAACTGCCCCACACATCGACACACCTGTTCCCACTTCCCTCATTAGTTCGGCAGTTGCCTGGCCGCTCACCTGCATCTAACTACTGAATCTAAATAGCCAGATACCATTGGGGAGAAGCAAGAACATTTTCATTTTGATATTATACATTTAAACATTTTTGTATTATATTTATTTTTGCGTAATTTGGATGAGGCTACCCTTGATATGAATTCCACCTGAAGTCCCAGAAGCCAATAATAAAACACTCCAAATATATAGACCTATTCCCAAATACACTGCCAGTGACAACTTTCACTTGCAGACACAAGTACCGATCCTGCTGCTGTGTGGTGGCCTCAGCTATTTAATAAAGTCAAAGACAAGGAGCCTTCATTCCACATCTGTTTGGTTAGTGTCTGAAAGAGTTTGCAATGCTGTTATACTGAAGAAGATTCAGTTGAGTTCCATCAGAGTGGAGCTGAGCTCTGGGGTGATTTTGCCCAATTTCATCCCCTGGACAACAGAAACAAGCCGTTAACACGGACATACTGTATTCCCTATTTCACATATGTCACAATGATGGCAAACCGTTGCTCATTTACACATCCAGCAGCAGACATAGAGCAACATTATCATTCATTTGGAGTTGTGCCTCTGGCCACCTGGCGAATGGAAGACCATTGACTTTGATTATCTCCGTCTTGGTCTCCATAAACTAGACACACATATCTGTCTCTTTAGCAGCTAAATGCTCCGCTATGTTCAACCAGCGAGTTGCTGACTTTGTTAGTCTGCTGATTGGTATTGAGCAGGAAGTGAACAGTTTAAAGAACTCTTTCGGGAACCGAGGCCCGGCTGTGCTGATGAGAGTAAACCAAACCAGTAAAGTTGCGACTGAAAAATGGAAACAATGTGCGGAAACGCTCTGTAGTACTGAGGGGGACTGGCTTTGTCACTAGGAGTGACGCCTTTCACAAACACAGTCATTCCATCCATCCTTAATGGTTAAATGTTGATTACAGTCGTTTTAATCGGCCAACTACTACCACTGTCAAAAACACTTCCTATTTATTAGGTTCCATCTGCACTTAACTCTGAGCGTTAATCCTCCTGACTTAGTTTATTATTCTTTAACTTTCTTCAAATGTGATACGTCTCTCTGTTTCTTCCCACGAACGCCCCCAGAGTCCCGGGGAAACTGCCGGGGAACTGCAAATGAGCAATTACTGACACGGACAAACACTGCCCTCAGTTCAAACATCTGCCTCAGAGACGTATAGATTAACACACACATTGATGTCAGGCAGAGAAAGAAAGGGCGAGACAGTACACAAGAGACACTAAACGAGGTTTGTGATATGTGCTCGTCAATGGGCATTTACCGTCTTTTACTTGTGGTATGGGAGGGGGGTGGGGGGGGGTGGTGGCTTGGTCTCCATGGAAACTGACATTCCCTTGAAGGTGCTTGGCAGCCACCGCCAATTGTTGAGCTTGGGTAATGGTTTGAAATTCTTCATAAAGTGCCTCAGAGGTTGAGATTAAATTCAACCTGCTCGGCTGTAGACTCAGGCAGTGACTAATCACACCGTTTTAGAGGAAAGGAAAGGAAAGACGGAGTGTGATGGCATTCAGACAGCGAGATATATAGTCTGTTACTCACAGGTTGGATGTTTATTTGAGCTCTTTTTGTTCTCGGCTGCCAGTCAGTCACACAGATATTACTTGTCTTTCTTTTTAGAATCATTTCTTGTGTCGATAGTCACTGATTGCTCATATTCCTGAGAGGCCGATCCAACTGTTCGTCCAACCAGGTCATTTGAAGCATTGCCTGTATATCCCATATATCAGTTGTTAGAATACAGCATGTGCAGCCCTTGTTTTCCTTATTTCTACACACCTTCCCTGTTTCCTTTTGAGCCTTTGATCCACCTGAAAGCCCAATCTGAATGTAAGTGGTCAGGCACCACTGCTCAACAAATGATGAAATGATCACTCCAACTCTTTAGCCGTATGTGGTGTTAAGCCCTGCTGCTGATGGGCCCGTGAACATCTGCAACTGAAAAGGATCAGCCAGGCGAAGCGTCAGCCTCACACTTCTGCCCTCACAGCCAGCTCATGCTGAAAATATGGGCAATTATTTCTCTGTGCAGTTTTTTTTTTTTTTTTTTTACCACTGAATACATCATTGAGAACCTTTAGTTGACTTGGAATCAAATGTGTAAACGTAGGTTTCGCCTTAACAAGCACAAAGCATTTTTCTCGGGAGTTTGGCGTGCTGCTGTTGGATTTGATGTTGTCACACGTGAAGAGGGTGTAATAGGATTCTCCATTTGAGCAAGTGCATATGTTTCCAAGATCATATGCACTCGGCTCTCTACGAAATGTCATTTGCATTGGTTACGCAAAACAGCAATACTGAGACATTACTTGTGTCAAATACCATAAGGACATGTACACAATAGCTTTTGTGTAAATGTCTTTTGTGCACATTTTTTGGATGAAAACCTCAGAAATGAACTTGTACATGCACAGCATTGGCATGTTAGTGCCTTTGTGTGTGTCAGAAGCAGATTGTAAAGCTTATTTGTATGCCGCAGCAGCTCCCGTTGCTTCCAGGCCGCCTGTAGCTTGGCTGGTCAGTCTCTGTTCAGCCTGAGTGAGTTAAAGGTTTTCGGCACAGAACTTATCGTAACAAAGAGTCCCTTCTTTTCACAAGTCTGTAAACGTAACAGTGCACGACAATGAAGCATGTGTTTTGCATGACATTAAAGAACAAGACAAATAGTTTGAAATTAAGTCTGGTCTTGAGAAAGTACTGTGATTTAGTAAAGCAAAGAGATACAGCTAAATGTTTGTCTTTCCCAGGAGAATCCAAAGGCAAACAGCTTTTTCACTGATGATAGCATTCAAAGCCGTTTGAGTGAAGGTAAAGTATCTTAAACGTTAGCGACTTAGATTAATGTCTCTGATCAATCCGGGGCTTGACCCTCCCACTGAGCAGATGTAGTTATCAGGCAGCAGATGTAGCGAGTGTCCATTAGCAACAACAGGTCCAGATCCAGCAGACATGAGTTGGTTGGTTCAAGTGCATCAACTTCAGACTGGAAACCAATAATTGAGGATTGAGTACTTCAAGAAATTGGGGAGAATTTCTTTCTTTTTGGGGATTTCCCTACTGGCAATGTTGGTGGGCACAGTTTGGCACTGGGAGGCGTATAAAACATTCATTATAATTCCCAGTGAATCCATGATTTATTATGTATCAAAATGAAGATGCAAACATATCTACAAAGTATTTTCTGTTATGTCCTCTGTGGCCAATGAGCATTACCAAACCTCTTAGCTCAGAGCTGAAATAATTAATCATATTTTGCACTGTAACAATGTATCAAATGTTCCCTCGCACTGGCAGTAATCTCTGTAACTGACTTTATTCTTTGATAAATGTAAGAAGCATTGTTTGCTGCTACCATGCTGGTGCAGCCAAGCAGAAATCAAAAAGGTTGACTGAGGCCAATTGTAATGATGATGGCAGGAAGATGATTCTGGTGGCTTGTCAGATGCAAGTCAATGGAGATGCATCCAGCTGCCATCTGATTTTATTGAGGGAGAAATTGAGTTTGGGCCGTACGTGCTCTTGTCAAGCAGCTGATGGTGATGGAAAGATGTCCGATGCTTTTGTACGAATGCTCACAAGACAAGGTGACGATGCAACAATTTGGTGTCTGTTTGCAATCCAAGGTACCGGTGTGTAGTAGTGTGTGCAGGCGCGCAAGAGAAATGCTTGTTGTATGTCTGTCTCTGTTACAGAAGTGCATTCAGTATGTGTACTTAGCACATGTGGATGTTGACTTCTTTTGGTGGATATGCACCCCTGCACAATAATTACTTCATGCTCAGTGCCGGGAAAGGATTTAATTAACTGTCCCCAGCCAGGGTAGATAATTAGTCAATAAAACACACATGCACACGCATCTCTCTCCTTCAAAACTCACATAGAATCAGTCAATATGTTTGCAAAGCTAATACTAACGCTGAGACTAAAATGTACTAACAATTACTTGCTGTTGCAGGAACATAAAGTACAAGTCTTGAGTGACACGGCTCAATAGGCAATTATAGAGGAGTATTGAGAAAAGCTGCTGACAGAAAGCGAGCCTGGTGTGGGTTCTGCCTGCACACAAAGCTATTGTTGTTGATTTTATGTTTAAATTGCTTCATCAGTGCGGCGGCTCCCTGTATGATTTGCTCAGCCCCACTTATGTGCGCTCAGAACACAACAGTAATTATGTTTTCTCCTTTTTTTGCAGGTTCAAGGTTTGATCTACACACAGGGAAAGGTAAGACAAAAGTCTTCCATTTCCTTCTAGATCTCTTTCCTCTTTTTTTTCTCTCTCTGCATGCGGAGGGAGACGGGATGATTTGATTGGCAGGCATTAGACTGTATCTGCAACTATGTGTGTTCAGGTTTGTGTGCGGATGGATATAGAGGCATTACTGGGGGGGGATTTGTGGGCCAGTTTGTCGTTTTCTCTGCACACTCACATATGCGCACACTGTTAGCGGCAGCCTGTTATCCTAATCATGGTGAACATAAAATGTGGATTAGGGGTGTCTTATGGTATCAGCCATAATCACACACAAACACAGAGTGAAATACTCCAGCACACATGCACCTGCTGCAAAAAAATGAATGCAACTAGTACCTGTTCGTGTTTTATGTTATGTCTCGACACAAATGCCATCCGAGAGACGGTAATGCTGGCTTAGCTAAGTTTTTAGTCGATACAAATGTCTTAAAAGGTCCCCTGCTGTGCGTATTTTTGCATGTACTGTGTCTTTGGCTAATGACTCGACAGGATGTCTCTCCCAACTGATTTGACTTAATAGAACATCAGCACTCTTTCTATCCTGAGATTTAAAAAACGTATTTATGGTGTTGTCTAGGATGACGTTTTTGGGGGGTTTTGCGATCTAGGCAGCATTTGATCATTATGCCGATGGTAGGCCTACAGCTTTTTTTTGGTCTATTTCTGGCAGATGGAGTCTGTAACGGTTTATGTCTGCGGCCTTCCCTGTGTAGATCCCAGAGTATTTTAGTCCAGAATAATCCCCACCATCTGCTGTCTCCTCTACTACGTTTTAGTGCTCAGTATCTCTCCTCTATCTGTCGCTCTAGTTTATTTTCTGTAGCATTTCCTCTTCTTGTTTTTCTCTATATTTTATGATCCCTCGCAGCTGCATCTTTTTTATCATGATGCCACTCCTCCTCTCATATTCAAGCTTTAACTCTCCATCACCTTCCTTCTCCTGCCTCCACTTAATCCCAATCGGACTGCTCCTTCTTTCTCATGGGTCTTAATTTATCTATTTATTTTCTTCATCCTGTCCATTTTTAACGATGTCTTCCTCTTTCTCCTCCTGCTAATATTTGCTTTTCGTCTGGCCCTCTTTTAAATCTCTGGATGTCTCTACACACTCTAGTTCACAACGTTTCTCTCTGACCACACATATACACCCACGCCAACCACTTTCCACAAGCTGTCAAATCCTAATCTGGGCTTCATGAGCACAGACTATACCCCCCCGGTTTCCTAATTTGAAAGTCCTTTAGATCAACTATATTTTATATGTACATTTTTTTCAGCATAAGTGCTCATCAGGATTGGGTTGCACCAGCTGTTTGTAAATCCATCACTAAATTTGTGTGTTAAGTCCTTCCTAAATTCTTAGTAACCACTAGCTGGTTTCAAACTGGTGATTAACTAAATTGGGTCGCCCAATTTAAACTTAAGGAATGTCTTGGCAAAGCTTAAATCCGTTGCTAAAAAACATCTGTAGCACTATCCAATCAAAAGCAATCAACTATGTAAACAGGAAGTCAATGCAGCATCAAAATAGCATCCTGAAATACCAGCTTTAGAAAGCCAAATTATATATTAGTATTATAATAGTATATTTATCAAATCAATTCTTATTTATTTGACGTAATTGCAAACATGAAAGTATACAAAGCAACAAAAGCTGCATAAGGACACCGGACTATCGTCAAGCAGACCACTGTTCATATCCTGAGTGAAACCAGAAGTCATAACGTTGATTTATTAGTTATGTAACTTCCACACTCGCGTAATGCCACTTCCCTCGTTGTTTAACACAAACAGTCTTTTCCTCAACTTAAGCAAGAAGTTTTGTTGCCTAAACCTAATGAAGTTAGGCTTTATGTATGTAACAAGCGGAAATTGACATGTGTTGCACACAAAATGAAAACTTAACTTTTCTTAACATATCATATGAACGGCTGTATGAGGATACATTTTGTAATGTGTACTTACATGTGTACATCTACACTCATTAAACTCTTATTTTGTAACTTGATTCACTTGGAAGTCACTAACAGCTGGTGCGACCGGCTCTAGTAGAGCAAGAAACGACAACCAACTCATTTCTGCTGCCTATGCTGCTGACAAAACGCGGTACATCTTACAGGCTGCCGGCTCCTTCATACTGACACTAAGCAGTTTATAACTGAGGATAACAATTAAACTAGTTGTTCAGAGACCCTGAAAACTAACAGACACATTCACAACAAGGATGAAACGATTACATTATTATACGCCGTCATACACTTCTTGATCCAAGCATCCAAGCAAGTTATTTTGTGATCTTTTGTGAAAATACAAGCGCTTGACAGTATAACAGTGGTTTAGATGTTATGCAAAGGGACTTGGGACTGAAATCACAACTGTAAAAAGATCTATCTGCTCACATTTGAAATATGAATGGCTCTCATCTTCCTGTACAAGTACCAGGAAGGTGCCCTGGGAATAGACACTCGACTCTCAGCTGGAGTCTTTCTCTGGCAAATGGTACATGACGACTACAGAAGGTGTGTGCGACTGTATCACTTATTTCCTCTGCCCTCCTCTCTCAGACTGATGCTCTAAGTGAGGCTGAGCTCTTTGTCAAATGAATACGACTGAGAACATGACGACAACACTTAGAGCAGAGGTACATGCATTCACGACATTGATGATATCCACAGAGAGACATTGTGCTATAATGGGCAGGGTGGAGTACGACATTTGTTATGGATTCAGATGTGTGTTCCCCTGAGAGCGGCGCGGCAGCAGTAACAACAAGGACAATATTAACAACCAAAGTACAGACAGGTATGACACCCGCACCTCAGTGACATGGTTGTCAGCAGTGTGCGGTACATCTCTGTACCAGCGCACAGCTGGATTAACAATGACTGAATGGATTAGTGAGTGAGTGTGTGTGTGTGTGTGTGTGTGTGTGTGTGCACGCGGGAGTCAGACAGAGACAGAATGATAAAACACAGTGGTGACTCCTGTGTCAAGTGGGTATTTGATAAAGCCGGATACCTTAAACAGATACCGATAATACCCCGAGATCATCGTGTTTTGGCTCGACTTCTAATGACATCACAAAACGATGCACCCCACGTGTACATGTGAGCACGCACGCACGCACACACACACACACACACACACACACACGGCCCTGAGCAGATCATATCCTCGTCATATGACCCAAATCTATTAGCACTTGGAGACACAACCTCGTCCACCCGCTCTTCTCCCTCAATTTCCTCCTCTTCGGTTCCTCCTCTGTCACTCTTTCCCAAACATAAGGGCCCCTACGTGGGACATTTCCTGTGCGAGCTCATCTGAAACGACACGAACAGAGCGAGTTGAACAGTGAGATTAAGCGTGTAGGTGTTCACAGCCCACGGGCACTTAGGCTGCAGCTTTTTTAAAGTGGCAGCTAAAGACCCAGCTTCTCTTTACGCCGCTCAGAATGTCAATTTTATCCGTTGTTCCCATTTTACAGTCCTCTGAGAGCAGACAGGCTCAAGCTAATATAGACATAATCTTGTGTTATGAATGGTAATGATGATGCTCCTTGAAATATTTTATTTGTCTTGTCGTTTTTCTTAAGAACGGCATAAACTCAATGTGTGTATGACAGTAGTATGACTGCCAGCTGGGCCATTCATGCTAAAACATACTTCCCTGCTGTCGTAAATTGCCTCGGATTTCTGTTGATAGCCGTTCCCCTCCGTGTCCAAAATTAAAATCCTCCACGACGTTATTCTTCTGTAGCTCTTTATCCTCACTGCTGCAATGCATTTCTCGGATTACTTGTATTCTAACACTGAGTAGCACTCTAAAAATGTCAGTAAGGAATATGAGTCATGCAATCTGCTTGACTATTCAAAACGCTCCTAATTGAAATGCTGAAAAGACGGCTTGGGCTAATCAGCTTAGAGATGTAGTCCTCAGTTGACGGATAATAAAGAGGATCTTAGTGCTGAAGAGTCTATTACCACCCCTGTAATGAGAGTTCACATAGTGTGATCCGAGCACAATGGAGGGATAGGGAAGCTAAGAGGGAGACGGTGGCAGTAGGCATGGAGGACTAAAGGGCTGCGGAGATGGCTCCCATTGTTCAAAAAGAAGAGAAACATCACATCAAACTGCAGAAATGCAAGTTTGTAAAAATACATTTTTGCATTAAATTTTAAAATTTCTTGTAAAATCTACTGGAATTTGGTGCAAGACGGTACAAAAACTGGAGCAACAAGTTCTTAAACCGGTGCCTTCCAAAATGGCCCATATGGCTGTTTTCAAAACAACCGATATGACAGTTTTATGATCTACCAACTCCATGGGTTGAGCTTAGACAGCTAAAAATACTGTAAGAGGTCAGACTTGAACCAGGTTCTCAAGTATGTGCGTCTTCACTTAAAGGTTTTGAATGAGGACACAAAGCTCACACTATGTTATCACCAGCAGTCATTTCCTAGATGACGAGAGGAGAGCAATTGACAGAGAACGTAAACGCATGTCGTTTTCAGAATAGGGACAGTTAACCATTGCTGTGGCACATTGTCGAGGAGGGAAATGTGATCAGTCTGGCTGCGCAGATAAAGATGTTAAACAAGCTTTTTCTCATGAGCAATGCAAACAGACAGTTGCAGCACTCAGTCTCAGAAAAGATAAATGCACGAATAACGTTGTCCAATTCAGATAACAGTAATGATCTTCTTTTTGAATAAATTCTAACTTCATTAAAACTTAAAGATAAGGCAACGGTTAAGTCGATAATGAACTCCTATATGTGTCATTTTAAGGTGTTAAAATATCTGGAAAGATGAATACAGCAGAAGGTGACTGCCCCAGTTTGACCTCCCATTCATGTACACATGTCCAATATGACCGACACAAACTGAAGTAACAGGTGACAATAATATATGTACTGTATACTGGTTACTGGATGAAGGTTTTGTTTTAGTGATGACAAATATTTGTTTCCATATCGCCAAACCAAATAATCACACAGCTTCTAAACGCTGACCACTTTGTGACCTGCAGTAAAACACATTAAAGAGACTGCGTTATGAAAATGCACCTTGTCTCTGTCATGATGTATCTCGGGGAAATCGGTGCTGCAGCAGAGAGAGTACAGTAAACAGCAGTGTGCGTCATTGTGCGCTGATTGCTGTTTACTGGACCGGACGTCACTCACCTCTCTCTCACTTTCGCTCCCTCTCATACTCTCTCTGACCCACCAACCATGCCTTTCCACACACACACACACACACACACACACACACACACAAAGTTTCCAAGGCTTCTGTTTATGAGACGGCCAGAGGTCAGGGCTGTGAAGTATGAGTGGAATGACACAGGGACACACTAGCACCTTTCCATGCAGCTCACTGCTCTGCTGAAAGTGGGCTCTGCCACCCGTGTGACATGAAATCAGACCTTAGACTAGTACTCTAGGAACCCTGACTCTTCTTACCTCACTGTGAAGTTCATTTGGCAGTTCTGTAGAATGTATTTTGTAATATCTTAATCCTATTAAAGCTGAAACAAACACCACATGGAATTAACAGTGCGTGCCACAGTAATTGAAGGGTCTCAGCGTGATCAGATGTCCAATTTAAATGAACCTGTCCTTGCACTCACTGTCCTCATAGTTGGCATCTGCACAGGAGCTATTTACACACACTGATGTGCTGGATGTCTAATCTGTTGTTCATATTGTGAAATGTGAGGAAAAAAAGAATCCATGCCGTAATCTCAATGTAACCACAGGCGCTGAACTTATAGGAATGCTTTGGTACCGTGGAAAATGTGCTTATTAGTTTTCTTGAGGAGAATTGGATCACAATATTGATTTAACTCTCATTTCCGCAGCACAAAGACTGGAACTTGGGGAAACGGCGAGCCTGGCTCTGTCGGCACTTCTAAACACTAATTAACACTTCTAAAGCTCACTAATTGACATGTTATATCGCGTTTGAGCAAAAAGATGTTTGACAGAGAGATATGTGCTGGACTCTGGAGCCGTGACTTTGTGGTATCTTAGCTGGTTAACACCTGTTAAGACCTCAACTTTGTATTTTTACTCTTTGTTTTTTGGAATCTGCCTGTAGTGACACTGGCGACACGTTTAATATGTTCACACACAGATTGATTTATGTGATTTAAACAGCTGTCTATGCAGATTACGATTCACTGAACGCGACAAAAGTAGACTTGAAGTGTAGAAAAACATGGAATCGTACATGGAATAAAATGGAAATGTATCTGTACCGCGAGACGTGCTTCACAGTGTGGACTGACAGTTAGAGGTACTAGTAGATTTTGTTACCTTTTGGACAGAGCCAGATTAGCCTTCAACCCCCATCTCCAGTCTTTCTGCACAGTTTTATGGCTGCTAGAGGTAGCGTCATATCTATCCTATAGATAGGACTGTGGTATTCATGTTTTCACGCTCTGAAAGTGGCACAACAGAGAATCTAACACTGAGTTCTAAATTCTGTTCTATTTCTAATTTCCCTTCCATTCTATTCAATTCTATTCCCGCATGACGTGCCAAGAATATAACATGTGTTAGCTCTCTCCGCTCTGCCCTCCAGCCAGGGATAGGACTACTTTCTCTCTACAATGTGTAAGGTGGGCAGATGCCGGGCCACAGGAACGGAATATAAAGGGCACGGCTAACGTCCCATTGCTCATTACCGTCGACAATGCTACCATTAATCATCGCACCTTCAAGTACCTGAGACCTGCAGGATACAAACTTGAGTTAAGTTCAAAGGGGAGCGAGCAATTTGATATGGTCTTACCATTATATAGGCCATGGCAAAGTTTGTCTTTCACAAGGTCAGTGGCTGTGCTGCTATCTTACTGTCTGAGGAAACCTTAAATCTGTTGGCCTATATTGTTCCAATATATATACATATATATGTTTTCATAGTTCGTCTGCGCAGTATAAAAGATATCAGCAACAGATTTTCAACCCAAAACGACGTCACAGTGAGATTTGGATCATTTAGTCTGACGAGGATGTGTTTTTGGGGTTTTCCATTTTCAGGTTGAGATATCTTTTGAGCTCCGACATGAGATGTGTGTGTGTGTGTGTGTGTGTGTAAAGTGAGGGTGACCTGCTGGGTGAGGTCAGGCCCAGAGGCTCAGGCAGTGGTTAGTGTCAGGCGGCAAATTTAGAAAGTGTTGTGTCAGAGTAATAGGAGCTACAGTGTGATACACATCACACACACACAAATACACAAAGGCTGTCTTCCTATCTGCCTGACTAACTACTGACATTACACTCTTGACCCATTTGCTTCAATGGAACAAGTATTCCACAAGTAAGTAAATGAAAGAAAAGTGTGTGTGTGTAAGGAGAGGGCAGTGAGAGTGCTTTAGGACAGACAACAGATGGGGAGGAAATATGGTGAGTTCAAAGAGGTGGGGCTGGAAGAGGAGAGTTAAAAGTTTGTCTGTGATTGACAGAGCGAGGAAGGCAAGGAGTGAAAGAGATCGGGGGGGGGGGGAGGGAGGGAGGCAAGAGGGGAGGCAGCTGTCCTCAGATGTCTGTCTCTGAGGGCTCAACCAGGAAACATCTTTTGAGTTTCTCAACCTTGGCATTTGGGCACCAAGACAAGTGCAAACATAAGAAAACAGGGTCCTGAAGTAAAGTTGTACGGACAGGACGGAGAATAGTGGACGTCGTTCCAGAACATTTTTGCATTCTTATCTTTTTGTAACTTTCTCTTTACTTCTTTTCGTACGGTGGGCGTGTACGAGTGTGCCTCGTCAGATTCAGCAAACGCTTCAGATGACCAGTGTGTATGACCAGCGTAAAACGTGATGAATGCGCGAATGAGCATGTGTTCACAGTTGACGGCCCGATAAAACCATTTAAGGCTATGCGTCCTGTGTCCCATGTGCCCTATATTGAAGTCATGCTTTCAGAGATCCATGAAGGAATGTATCATTTTTAACAGCATCATCATCAGCAGAATTAACGGACTTGCTGAGTCAAGGAACAGGCAAAGCTAACGAGTTCTGTTAATGCCGTGTCACCTGAGGGTCGTACTGTCACTGCAGTAGAGACAAAATGCTTCCACATGAATAAACGTCTTGCCACAGCAAGGTGGTCGATGACTGCAAACAGAGGGGGTCAACTATGCACTATGAGATGTTAAAATTTATATTGTAGTGTTACAATATACAATAGCATCAATAGCCAATTTAAATGAATGGTTATCTTTGGGCTTTATGGATTGATTTAGAATTGTATTAGCCTATAATTTGAATTGCTAACAGGATAATAATGTCGACACAATTATGAAGCGTAACTCATACACATTCATACCCGTTTGAAAAGGCTTTTCAAACTCAAAATTGCATCAAAGTAATGAAACAGACAATCCATTAGTTGAAAACTTTGGCTCGGATAACAGCAGACTAATTGCATAACTCCTACGGCTGGTCTGGACCACCTCATAAATCGGGTTTGAAAATATGAAACGAATTGTTGAATGTGGAAAGTTCTCCTAAATCACTCGATCAAGCCGCTTCACAACTAATCTCTTTGTATGAGTGGTTGCATGAGGCCCATTGTGTGGCCATCTGTGTCAGTCTGACTAAAAATGACTTTATGTCTTTGAACAGCAGCTTTCTTTTACATAAAGGGAAGAAAGGATTGCTTTAGGATCGGAGGTTTCATATGCAATTTGGGTTAAGTCGAATGTAAAAGAACTGTAATTGCTCTAACCTTTTTCCTCCTTGCTTTTAAAATTTAAATTGCAGATGTACATGGGCTGCTACTGTACAGTGTGTGCTGTGGGAATTTCAACATCCCATTAGACCCATTCAAGAGCGATTATTGCATAATTTCAGAAAGACGAGGGTGGCCGGGGGAAATGAGCCAGTTTTCTTATTGATTGACCTTTTGGAAATAAAAAATAGTTTTTTTTGTGTGCCATGAAGCGGCCTTTCCGCCAGCAGTGCAACACGATCCATGCTTCAACCACCTGGCGTGATTGTCATATTCATAGGCTCAGCGATGAGGAATAGGCTGGAGCGTGTATTGATTTCTACTTACTCTGTATTGTAGCTTTTTGGCACACGCGTTGACGGCTACACCACACTGTATCGTTCACACGGTAGCACCGGTGGGACAAAAAGGGAAAGAGCTGTGGCTTATTCATCTTCTCCTGACTGATTACTGCTTTGATTTCTTGTCCTTGTAACCTTCCATCTGCCAGCGTGGCAGTCCGTCGTGTATTTGAGGACCGATATCTTACACACGCACACACGGCTCGCTGCCCCATTCATTATGAGGCTATTTGTTTTGGGGATGATTTGGGCCGTGTCCTGGCGCTCATGCATTATGCAGAAAATATTGCACTCTTCAGTGCCGGAGAAAAAGCAATAAACGCTCTGCCATCATCTGTTATTCCGGGACAATCAAAGGACAGTAATGCGTCTGCCGAGCACCCACAGCTGGATAACAATGTTTCCCAGTTATTGTTTTTTTTTCGATAATAGCACTTTTGGACATCATTGCAATCACTGCTGTTATGATTTTCTTGCAGTTCGGGAGAGATGGCATGTTTAACTGTCATATGAAAGGCAGCCATATAAATGAAATATTCTGTTTTAAATCAAGCGACACAGCCCACTCCTTGAATATCAATGTGAATAACTGAATTTTGAGGTACGGTCCTCTTTTTTTTATATTACAGTACTCATCCACTTGCATGTCATTTCTGAACTCATTTGCGAGAGAAGAACTCATTACTCAGCATGGCAGCTATCTTCTTTCACATTTTTTTTTTGAGGTGAAGGCCACTGGATATATTTTATTTACACCTCTGAATTATTCAGGGTAAGGTTTCTAGATGGAGCTAGCTACATGTAGCTCACTGTCTACGAATGCTTGAGTAATTTCAACGACCCCCCCCCCCCACACACACACACACACACCCCTCCCATATGTAATAGTGCGTGCTTGCAGGCTTTACCAGCTACTCATCAGAGTTTCTGGATTGAGAGCAGGGGGGGATTCTCTCTCAGCGAAAAAGTTTCTGCTTTAGTCGGGACTTGCGCAGAGCGGCGAGGTTCGGCCTCCCAAGCCTCTCATCTGGGTCTGGATATTTTAGAACTTTTAATTTAGAAACATCCAGAATCATCTCCCCAGGTGTGAGGTTGTGATGCGTGTGCGCGAGCATGAACTTCTTGATGTGAACAACTTTTCTTTTTTTTTGTGTTCCTTTATCCTTGTGTGTCCTGCTACATTTCCCACGCAGATATTTTTTTCCTCTTTTGAATTTTATTTTTGCAGAGTAATCCCTCTCTGTGTTTCTTTCATCTGGCCCACGCTTCCACCCCCCCCCCCCCCCCCCCCCCCCCCCTGTTTCATTCTACCGCCTTTTGCTCCCATCTTTTTATCCTGCCTCATGTCTCACTCCTCACTCCACCCTCCCCTTCTTTCTTTCCCCCCCCTCTTTCTCTTTGCTCCGTCTTTTATCCACTCCTTCATCTCTGCTTTGAAGTGACCACCAGGCGAACCTCATCAGACGGAGCTTCATAAGACCCCTCAGCATTTTCCCCTCAGATTGTTTGCTTGTGTGTCTGTGTGTGTGTGTGTGTGTGTGTGTGTGTGTGTGTGTGTGTGCGCACGCCCGTTTGTGTCTCTAACTGATCTTTCTGCCAGAGAATCCAACCTGTCAGGATCTGACAGGACATTCAAACAATATCCACTTTAGAGATATCTGACTGCGGGCACCAGTGATGTTGTAGGATCGACAGGAAATGAAATGTTTGCAGCGCAGGATGAGAATCAGCAGAAATCTTTTAAAACTAAAGTGTTAGATGTACAGTGTTACTTTTTTTGTCTTGTGAACTGTTCAGCTTGGACTTCGGCAAGCTGCAACTGGGACTCTAAAAACAGCAGTCATCAGTCACTCAGCGCAGGGTCCCTCCTTCCTGCTTCCAACACACACACACACACACACACACACTCTCTCTCCATATTCTCCTCTCCGCAAGCCTCCAAGATTCCCTCCTTACTTCCTCTGATCTTTTGAACACCAATGTCTCGTTCCTCAAAGCACAAACGAGGGGAAGGGCGATGACAAAAATGAGATGACAGATTACCTGCTATATATAGAGCCAATCTTCTGCCGCCACTCTTATTCATCTTCTCCCCGCGCCCCCAAGACATTGGATACACCTTTTGGTTTGCAAACCAGCGATGCATATAGACCCCCTCTATCTCTCTCATCGGAGCACTCGAGTAAGAGGCTCGGTAAATGGTAGCGGGGCTCGTGGTGAGGACGCGGGTAGCGGGAGGGCGAAGACATTTCCAGATTGGCAGTGAGGTTGATTTGCAGATGGTCCTTCAATGGGAGAGGATTGTCTCGGTAATAAACCCCCAGTTCTTTGTCTTCAGTTTAGAAATACGACGTGATCTTGTTAGCTCAGCTGGTTTAAAAAAAGAAAAGAAAGACGAAATCCTGAATTAGTATTGTTTTAGCTTGGAGGGTATCATATTTTGACAGTTTGCCTGTGATAGAATAGCGGAACATGTGCTCCTGCATGCTTTTTACACCCATATGGAAGCATAGTAACATACTTATCTATCTAGAGAGACACAGATTAACGTGGTCTACAGTGTAATATCCTCTGCTCCCTTCTGTCCATTTGTCTGCTAAGTGTTCCCATAGACTGTGTCATACGGCAGATTTATGCTCTCCTCGCTCTGGGCGAGAATATTATAAAGTATGGATTAGAAGGCCACGGATAATCTCACTGTTTTGCTTTTTTTCTGTCACTCTCACTCTGCTTTGCTCTCTCTCTCTCTTCACCACCTCACTCTGCTTCCTTTTTTTTACTCTGTAAATCAGAAGATTTTTCTATCCAGGATTTATCCCCTGCTTAGAAGGTTGATCATTTGTACAAAACCAAAGCAGATGACCTCTTTCGTCTTAACCTCTATTGTATAATTATACTCGCATGTATTGCCGTATTACAGGGAAGCTTGGCATAGGCTATTTCATAACGTTTCTTTTTTTTTTACATTTTTAATACTGCGTTTCAGGTTTCCTGATTTCAAAAACACAATTCATTGTATTTTCATTAGAGTCCCCTCCATTGCTTGTTGTTACCTCACATGAATATTAAACTAGAAACCTCCCGTGCACAATACACAGAGAATGTAACTTTTAGTAGATTAGGGACATATTGTTTCCAGTAGTTTACACTTCAAGAATTGTTAAGTAAGTAATTTAACCTTTTTTGAAGAAGAAGAAAAACAAATCAGACAAAAATGATTATTCAAAGCAGAGTATATTATCTTCAAATATTTCTGGCTTTCAAAATGCAAAGACTGATTTCCACAAATAAGCGACAGTAAATGCAGCAAAATGACAGAAAACACCTCGTAACAAAATTGACCTGCAGTCCATAACAAGTCTGTGAAAACCAGAGGTGTTGATTGAACTACAGAGTAAGGCTGTCTGTGGCAGTTTGTGTTTGTGTGGGGCTCCTGTACCTGTGAGACTTTTTCACACTTCACCATAGCACATATTTTGGCAGTTTGCCAATGATGCACACACAACAGACTGGACAGCAAAAATGCATTGAGAGTAACAGTTAACAAGTAAGCCCTCACTAACTGTGACGGAAAGACATTTAATGTTTTTTAAACAATACATTATCATGGTTAATCACTTTGGACAAATACAGACAATATATTATTTCATAGCATTTTAAGATCTAAGACTCTTCTGTGGCTCAGAGGTAGAGCGGGTCGCCCTCTTGGTTAGATTTGTTGGGATTTGATCCCCTGCTCTTCCTGTCCGCATGTCACAGTGTGCTTTGGGCAAGATACCCAAAATGCTCCCCAAGGCTGTGCCATCGGTGTGTGTGAATGGGACTTAAATTAGATCCTGATATGCAGGTGGCACCTTGCATGGCTGCCCCTGCCATTCAGTATATGAATGTTTGTGTGAATGGGTGAGTGTTGACATGTAGTGTGCAGCACTTTGAGCGGAGGGGTAGTGATTCCCACACTGATCATCCTAATACAATACATGTTAGAACTGCATGAAGTACTATTTGGTACACTTAAGTTGTAATCACAGACAAACTCACAAATTGATTTCTTTACTTCCAGCACCCAGAGGCCTTGGTAGACTGCTTTACATTTTTTCGGGACACCAAAGGCAAATAACAGCTGCCACCTGCGCACATGTATATAAGCCTCACTGCATGTTTAGTCATTCAAACACATTGCTCCCTCTTTATCTGTCCTCTCCTCGTGCACTTTCATCTTCTGTCTTGCTCATCAGCATATCATTGGCATATTGCTGTGTCGTTCTTTCTTCTCTGCACTTTAAAGTATCACTCTCCCTTCATATCGCCCATACGTACTTTAATCTTCACAGGGGAGAGGGGAAGAAAGAGAGAGGTGGAGGTGGAGGCCCTCCCTTGGGATATAATTTACGTTATCGCATATATTTACATCAAACCCAAAAGGTAAGCCCCCCCCCCCTCTACACCAGTCCACTTCTCTACCTCTGACTGCAAACATGAACACGATTCTACATTTCCAATTGGATTCTCCGCTCTTCGACTCATCATGTCGTTGCCAGAAGCATCACTTTTTTTTTTTTTTTTTTTTTTTAGATGAAACGCAAAAAATATGTGCCAGTGAGGGCACGGAGAGACAAATTGAAGCCATGAAACTATTCCTTTTCATGCTGAGAGGAGAAGGAGAGCTCTGTTAGCCTAGCTGACATTCCACTTAATTTGATTCATTACTGCGTGGTGACGCTATTGTCGCCCCATGCAGGGAACTGGGCCAGTTGTAGGAGCTTTGAAATATCCTTGATGGAGGACGGGACAGCCAACACAGTCTGAAAAAAGATATGAACTGATGCAGCCTCTTCCCGGGCCCCAGCCTTAACTGCAAATTGCCTTTACCACAATTTCTCACCATATTTGTGAACCAATTGTGAAAACAAATTGTTAGAAGAGATTCAGTCCAACCAGAACCAAGCCCATGGGGTTCATGAAAGTTGAAGTCAGCCAGCGGTGTGGACTGATGCTGTGCAGCACATTATGGGTTAGTGGAGTCTTACAGAGAAACAAATATGGGCTCTACAGTCAAAGGTGCCTCTATAAAACAGTATGGGTTATATGCAGAAGCATTTTATACGTACCTATCTTTAAACAATAAGGCTGGTGTTTGCGTTTACATTTTATTCTATAACTTATTTTCAATAAATCCCATGAAAAAGACATTGAATGCTTTCTAACTTTTCTAGCTTGTTGCACTTGATCCAAAGCACACTTATCATGAAAAATGGCTTTGAAATATAAAAGTTAGAAATTTCATGTAAAAGAAATTAGCTCAATAATTTCCTAATACAGCTGGGCACTGTAGTTTTTCAGCAAACGTTATTTAAACAGGTGCTTTTATTGAGGACTATTTGCATCAGTGGATTAATATACTAATATTCTGATTCTAATGCTCTCTAGGGAGTATTTTTCGGCAGCAGGATGGTGTATGTGGGAGTTATTTAAATTAAACTGCATGTGAGTTCATGGTAATGAAGGAACATGTCACCCAGCGCTCCAGTGTTTGGCTACACCAGCAATACTTATTAGTTCATAGCAGAAGATGTAGAATATCACTAGACGTATCCTTGAAGAACAACAGCCGACTGGTTCGATATTCCTGGTTGAATGTTTGGCAATGACTGAAGATCAATAAATAAATGTCCTTTTGGAACCAGGATCAACAGATTTCCAGTTTTGCACCACAACCAATATGTTCACTGATGACGGAGATGGCAGAACAACCATCCTTAGCTGTTATATCACTGACATATGAACAGACTCAGATGGAGAGCAAAGCACAATCTGTCTGTATGACTTGCTGTTGTATGACTCATACAATATGCATACAGTACGGACAACTGGTCGCTGGGCGGTTTTGGCCGCTACAAGTTGCTCACGCATGCTGTTGTGACTTAAATAGTGATAAAGGACTCATATTAAACCAAACATCTGAGACTCATAGTCACTATGCATACCCCATAAGAAAGATAATGTTTTCTATTTAGGTTCAAAAGAAATACCATATCAGGGAACATGTACAAAAATACATTCATCTAAAGAAAAAGAGAAAATATGCTTCGTACCAGATTTAGCTACAAGCCAATTTCCATCTGTAGTCCCGTAAAATGTGTCCAGACTGATAATTTTGACATTGTAACAGAAATATTAAGATCTTCTTAACTGTCATTACTGTAAAAGTCCAGCGCACACATGCTGTATTATATGCTGCGTGCCACTCTGGTTATTCAGTGAGCCACACATCACAGGGGTCCCCGATGCCGTTGATGTGTTCTGTTTTATTCATAAAGAATAAATGTATATTTGCATTCAAAACAATAACCTGCTCCTGGCTCTTCTTAATACATCAGGGAAAAAAAATATGCATTTAAATGAGCAATTACATCATCATTTGCAGGTAATCTATTTTAGGTAAAAGACCTTACTGTCCTGGTTCACCATTACTCACTACACAATGTAACAAGTACACGGGGTGTCTTTGTGCACCGATCCTGACCGTCAACTGCGTTAAGCAGAACAATAAAGAACCCATCTCTCACCATCAACATCCGCCAGACTTCTTTTGTATTAATACAGATGGTTTATTCTTTGAATGATTTTCTGCACAACGGGCTACATTTGTTCGATGACAAACTATATGTATATATATATATACATATATATGTATATTTTTATAACAAAACAAATACCACTGCCTGGTTTTGTGGTCTAAAGGGCATCTTCGGGCTTTTTCCGTCTTAGGGAGAGTGAGCTGCCAACCTTCTTACGTGCATCTTCATTCTAATACACATGAGTGTAGAAAAGAGGAAAAAAAAGGATCACGAGAGGAAGACAAAGCGGCCCAGAGCCTCTGGATGCATCTTAAACCTACTGTACGCCGTAGAAGATAATTTTGATTGGCGTGCAGAGGCTACATTCATTCATCACGGCTTTCATACACCGCCACAAGTGATTTTTAAACCCAGCCATCCACCAACCTCATCTCCCAAACCCCCTACTTTCCTCAGCTATAAATCATCATCGTCTAGCCACAGGCCACTGGGCGCAGAGCAAGGTGACACTCCACAGTGCTACCGACGCCGCTGGGGGTGGGAAGTAGAGATAGGGAGAGAGCGGTAGGAAAAGGCAATAGGTTGAGAACAGGGTGGCAAGAAGGATAGAGAGCGAGAGAGAGAGAGAGAGGGTGTGAGTGTATCTATCTACTCAGGCTTTCACAGTGGGAGGGAAATCTTTGATGTAAACTCTATTAGTGTTTGGCGTGTAGAGACACAGCTCAGACTCGAGTGAAACCCAGGGTGGTGGACGACACCTCAGAAAGACACAGATTCAAACACATGGAGACCACAGCGCGCAGACATGTGCAGTTGCTAGGCTCCGTACATGAGAGAGAACTGGTGTAACAATATGAAATATGTTGCCTTTACCTGCTGGAGATATTATTTGTACGGTCTGACCTGTCCTGGGAGAAATAGGTCAGCAATGGCGTTTTAAAAAAAAAATATCTGTATGCAGTTTGAGCTCATGTTAAACAGTGAAGAGCCTGTTTTAGCTCAGTTAATGAATGCCTATATGAACTAGCAGCTCATCTCAATAAAGACCATGTCCGAAAACGGTTTGAATAACCACACATTATATCTATTTCTTGCCTAAAATAAGAGTTAGCACCTAAAACGCGCTCAGGTACTGCTTTTATTAAATCTTTCAAATGTAGTGGAGAGCAGAGACCAGGATGGCAGAGAGAAAAGGGCTGACGTAGGCAGTCTTCACTAGAGTGAGGAGTGTGTGTGTGCGTGTGTTTGTGTGTACCTGTGCCTGTACACTACTGTAAAGCAGGTCCGTCCTTTGTACTGTAGACTTCTACTAGACAAATACAACTTGTTGGTTTTTAATTCATTTAGCATCTCAAGGGACGTCTAATTTCGATCAGCAATGTGTTCTCTCCTGAGGAGCAGCTTTTTATTAGCCTCTAACTGTACCAATGATTTACACTGCCCGCATGGATCCGCTCTCAAATGTAATGTGCTCATCAAAGTGGGAGCAGAAGGTTATGATAGCAGCTTAAAAGGGAGTCGGCTCACTTAACCTGAGCTGCACGGAGTCGTATTTCAAGCAAGATGGTATAGACACAAGATCTAATTCCATTTAATTAATCACCAGCTGAAGTTTACTGACCCTTGTGCATCAGAGTAGAGAAACCAATGTTGCTGCCGTTACGGCACATTATTGCTTGCGTCGCGTTGTCTCGTTCAAACAGAGCTTTACAACAGCGTATTTATCACTTCTCAACTAAAATGAAGCAGACGGGGCTGAATGTACTGTCATGGTGGGACGAGATCGACCCAGAAAGGCTCAGTGGGGGAGGTTGCGGTACCACCGACGTAGTTTTATTTCCTACTTTATGAAAGGGAAGCAGAGGACGGTGAAGTCGGCCATTTATCAGCCCTCAGTGGTAACGAGGCTGCCCTTGTGCAGTGGTATGAAAGAAACACAGCGGGAGGGAGAAAAGAGCCGAAGCAGGGCCGGTTCTCCACGGCCATCACTTCCTTCGTATTCAGTGGAAATGGCATGTGTAGTGGAGGTTGTCGCAGGTATTGATTAGATGTTGCCACAGGTTTTATGTCATGTAGCATAGAGACACTAAAGCCACGAGATGAGTATTATTAACTGCAGTAGTTTTATTTTGGCAAACAACAACATGACAGAACACTAATGCTCCTGCTGTTATTTATTGATCTCATTTCATTGAGTATGAATTAAACAGATAGATGTGACGTCCTCAATACAAAACACACCGAGTTGATGGTTACTGGGTTTTGCTTAAACTTTTGAACTCCGATAAAGCTCAGCTGGCCAGATTTTAAATTTGGACATATTCATGGCTGAAGCCGGTGCAATGATTGGCTCCCCTAGGAGGGAATTAAACTACCTCCTCTGAGAGAGCTCGACCACATGCTTCTCTGGTTTGAATGCAAATGACTCTATGTTGATTTTCATCAAGGGAAGAGAGCCACTGCTATTTCTTTCCCCCCCTGCAGCATTTCTGTGACACGGACTAACGCAGACAGACACACAGACGCCACGTGAGCAGTGATTTCCTGATGTCAGCTACAGATGGCCTGTGCCCTGCCAGATTAATGGCAATATTGGGAAGACAAATAAACCAAGTTTACACTGAAACCAAACTATACTGTGCAGGTCAGAGGGATTGTTGTCACTGCTGCAAACAGTGTGTAAAGTGCTTGTTCGGGTTTATTCATGTTCGTGATTTTCCGCAGAAGTATGTGTGTGTGTGTGTGTGTGTGTGTGTGTGTGTGTGTGTGTGTGTGTGTGTGTGTGTGTGTGTGTGTGAAATGCTTTCTTTCCAAGTGTCCGTGTTGTGATGCAAGGGTCTGAAGATAACTAGGGATAAAGAGCTGACAGCTGACGTGACAGAGAAATAAATGGATGGATGGATTGATTGCTGGATGAGTTTAGAAACCTTTTGTTTTAATCCGGTCCAGCTCAGCATCGGCTCATGCGCCAGTTTCTCCTCACACACCACTTGACAGGGGCCACCATCGACTGGATGACTTGTGGTAATAAAATACATCAGTGACACAGCGCTGTCTGAGTTTAAAGCGCGTTCGCTTACTCACAGAACCCGAGTCGGATACATAAAGAGAGCAATGACGCGGCGTCAGTGGGCTACACAACACACACATTACACACACACACACACACACACACAGACACACAGACAGAAACACACACACATGCAGTTGTCTCTCTTGCTCCAGGCAGTTATTCTGCTTGGCTTGCAGTGCTTGTCCTCTTGTTGGCTAAATGGCTGTGGGTAGCCTCTCCAGCTCGCACTATGATAGCAACACTTAACTCTCCCTCCAGTGAGACGGGGCAATCGTCTATTGTTCAGCTGCGAGACCACTTACATTCTTTTTGATTCATTCAGATGCAGAAATGTGGCACCTACACACCCACAGTTACACAATAATGCACACGTCCTGTGTGCACACACACACACACACACACACACACACACTGGATGATTATTCTAACATCTATTGTAGCGTTTTGAGTTTGACAAATTCCACCAAAGGCTGTCACACTGATCCCTCACTTGATCACACCAACTGTACTGCGGTTTCAGTGTATTCCAGCCCAAACTAATAAGCAGGATTTTTTTTACCATATTTAATAGGAGTCCTGATGATAAAGCTTAATCATTTCCTCAACTGCAGAGTCTGCATCTCAGGGTTATAGTGAATATTCTTGGGTGCATATTGGATCCATATATCCTGAACCAAGTTTGAAGGCTCCGTAATGACCAGTTGTAAAATCAGAAGTTAGCACTTTATTAAAGTGCGAGTTGTCATCACTTTGTATGTGTTTTAGTTTTAGTCCCACAGCTCGCAGACGCTGGAGTCTGTTTGCAGCCCGCCCCTCGCTGGTCTCCCAACACAACAGAGATATGAAGGTGTGAATTATGCTTTCAACTAGTCTTCAGTGTAAAGCATTTTTGTGGGGTGTAACACCACGCATTATATTAATAGAAAGCGGAGGTACGGTTTTACATTATTATAAAGCACCAACTTCAAAGGTTAGGTTAGATAAACAACAAAGCGAAATAGGTTGAGAATTATTTATTTTAAGCTGATGCCTGGGGGGAAGAAGCAGGAGGTTGAAGCTAACTGCACTCACTATTTCACGTGTCGTTGGAACGCCTCTGAGCTGCTCGTCTTGAGTAATTGGTTAACTAATCAAGCATGCCTGTAATAGAATTTTGAATGGGGAAAAGCTTGTTTCCAAAATATTACGATCAGAAAGGGGCTTGAATTTGTTGCTCGATATTGACATCTGCCCGTTGAATGTAAAGTTTGGACTGGATGCTGTGCAAAGAAGGATTTAGTCTTTTTTGCCATCATGTATTTAGATTTGATCTAATTTTGATCTTATAATCAATACATTTTGTCAGATTTCACACTGATGGAATAGTTTAATGAGGTGATGAATGATGCAAATTCACAAAGAAATTATATAACGTTTGTTTTTATGATATTATTATGGTATGTTAAGCAAGTCCATAAAAGAGCATGAAAATGTCATATTTATTTTGGTGGCTGGTGTCCTCGTGGCCGGACAAAAGAAGGTAAGGGTTTACCCACATTTTGATTTGTCCCTACATTATATAATATTATGACATGATTATGTACAAACAAACCCCGTGTCCGTCCGGTTGAACTGTCCTGTAGTGGGTCACAGTGTCAGTGTTTTATCCTGTCCTGCTGCATGTTCTGACGGTGTGACTTCACAGGTCGTGACCTAACCCAGCTGTTCACCGGCTCTGTGTGTCTGTGCAGACCTGGCAGCCTCCTGCTCTGCCTTCTGCCTTTCACAGCATGATGCCGAGCCTGTAGCGGGTCATTCGACCCATCGATCTGCTCACATCACCTGACTACATCCCCGCAGCTATCTCCTGGTTCCCTCTACTGAGTCTTCATCATCACAGTAGAGCATCTCCTCTTCCTCCCTCCCTTCGTATTGCGCTTGTATGTCCACTATGTCCCAGCTGGCCATAAAATGTGTAAAATAAAACCAGGATTTGGTCTGATAAGTCTATGCTCAAAAGCAGCTGTACTCAAAAAGAAAGCTCTACAAATGTATTACCTTTTACTGAATTAAACGTATATCGTTTCATCATTTCTTTTAAAATGTTGTATTGAAAAAGGTTCATTATAGTTCAAAATTAAAGTACTATTCAGCCTGTTAAAACATTAACAGTATAATGTCTTCTGTGGCTCTGGCGGGAGCTTTATAATGTTAGGAAACATTTTTTTTTGAATCTGTCGCTGTGTTAAATCTGGCCCCTGACTTTATGTGAATGCAGTCCTAAATTGCTGGAGTGACCGTTCAAGGAAACAAGCCAAAGTCCTTCAATATTATCTAAACACAAGCAGCAGACAATCGTTTTACTAAATACCGTAGAATAAAATGGCAAAATGGTGGTTTGAATCAGGAACTGTCTGATCTAAGAGTAAGTAAACGAAATGTTGATTCCGACCAGATATTGAAACCAAAGTTTTATATTTGATAGTTTGTTTTTAATGTTCTGTGCTTTGCTATGGCCACATTTCGCTCCGTATCAAAAAAAAAAAATTATTATTGAGGTTTAATACCCACTCTTTCTTACATTAATCTTTTATTGGATTAGAATACTTTATTTACATATCTACAGTACCACTTACAAGTGTTTATAATTCCTAATGGATTAATTTATTTTATTGCTTTATTCAAGGGTTTATCTGAGTGATTGTGGCTTATTGGTTCATTTAAATGTAAATTCAGAGGAGTTCATTGGTCACAGTGTCTGGAGCAGTAACATTGGCTTCTTTTGTTTGAGGAGTGCTTTATGTCTGCAGTCACATGAGAGGAATTCAGAACGCTTAGTCGTCCAGGACAGCATGTGATACAGTGAAAATGAATAATAATGTACACATACTAAACAATATGAAAGATGGACAAATACATATCATCTACTTGACAAATCGTATCAACTTATTTAACATACAGCGACCAACTAATGTAAGAAACATCCATCATAAAAAAAAGTTCACTTATTTCTTCTCAAAACATTATTAATTCTCTAATTAATGTCATGTTAAGAAAAAAGAAAGCACAAAGAGCACGTCAGGAAATCTGTGCCTGCTGCATCTGTGTCTGTCTGCTTCAAAATGACCGACAGCGTGTGACACTTTAAATTAGGACCCATGGAAACATGAACTCAATAAAGAGTTCCATCTATTGAAACTGCATGTTGTTTTGGACTGGGGTCACATTTTAACGAGGGCACATTTAAACGGAACGCAATAATATGAAGCCGTTGGGAACATATTGATTGAGAAAGTCGTGAAAAAATTGGAACGATAGAATAAAGTGCCTTTGAGATATGACAACAAGTATACCTCTGGAGTTGGTAGGAAAAAGGTTTAGTGTTCCACGTCGCACCAGCTTTATCCCGACTTTGCATGTCTTTGCTCGTAAGCGGGTTGTGATTCCCCATTCAATTTCCAAAGGCACTGAGACTTATCACCTTTCAGCAGCTCACATCTGACTTAATGATTTCTTCTGAGACACCTCAAGACGACAGCACTATTTTTACACAACAGCAGCTGTGGCATTTGAATGGCGGTGAAAAGTTCTGTCAAAGGTTATTTTCAGAGTTTTACGCACCAGGCCAGGCCAGGCCATATACACCAACTTATCTGTGTACCGAGTGTGTGTTTGTGTGTGTGTGTGTGTGTGTGTGTGTGTGTGAGAGAGAGGGAGATTTGTCAAGAGAGAAAAAGAGAAGGTGCGAGAGGCTTCCCGACCCCAGTGAAAGTGAGGAGGGGATCAAGTTGCCGGTGCCGCTAAGTGAGGTGGCTATTCCAAGACCTGGTGTGCAGTTTCATCTTTGTCATGTTGAAATACCAAGCCAGGGCCCGGTCCGTCTGTCTGTCTTTCAAAGACGATGTGCTAATTCGGAAACCGTTTCCCAGATGTCTCCACATAGCGCTGGATTCATGTGTCGAGAAGTCTCATTCTGACTCTCGGCCTTAGCCGAGGTGTGGAGGGACAGCGAGTGTGTGTGCGTGTGTGTGTGTGTGTGTGTGTTTGCTGTGAGATTGAGTGATCCCCTACCAGGAAATTGCACTTGTGTCGGCCATTATGTGTCAAGGTGATCTCTCCTCCTAATTTTGGAGTGCATTATGATCACTGCAGCTATATGTTATGTCTAGCTGCTCTGGTGTTCCGGCTGTAATTAGCCCCAAATATTACAAGTCGTGTCCATTACCTGATATCTGTAAATATTTACTGCACCACAGGGCCAAAGAATGTGTCTTTTATCAAGCTCATCTTATCTCTCCCTTTAACAGCTGGCACACCTTTACTTCTGCATGAATTACTAATTGCATCCTTAATAAAGCTCATTTCACGAGGCATATTATCAGTGAAAGCAGTTTTCTAAGATATAGCCAACTGTAGATAATCAAATACAATCAAATACAATTAAAGGCCATCCCATTTATTTCAGTAATGAACTAAACATGTTTTATTAATGTCCTATAATATGCAAAACACCAACACCGGAGGACACATTACTCGTGAGCATGCCTAACGAGCTGAAGGAGCTAACGGGACAAAATAATTAGTCTCCACCAGCGATCACCGCGCTCGTTAATCAGCTTAGAGTGAACCGTGAATACATAAATAGCTTTGGAACTAGTCCTAAATCCACAGAACATTACAAGTATGCAATTACCAGCCGGATTACGCTGAATATATGTGTCGTTATTAACCACGCTGTAATTCCGAATCTATTTCCATTGCAATCATTCGGAGCCCATTCTCAACCACAAGAGCACTTGAATGCAATCACGCAAAGGGGAATGCAATAAATCAAGCGGTATTCAAGCTTCAGACAGTTTAACGAGCAGCCAGGGTTACTGACGATTGATGAGGGCGTTACCGTGTGAATATCTTGCAGGTTAAGCATCTGTGCATACATGTGAACAACTCCACACACTGCAAACATTCAGAGCCTCTCGCAATGACGGGAGGATAATGGCCTTTATAATTTATTCTTGTTCGGTGCCACGCATGTTTTCTTTGTGCTCCATATTCAATGTGATTTATGACAGAAGTTGTGCTGCTCTTTACTGCTCGGGTCACGCACACGCAGGATCCCTCCCTCCCTCTCGCTCATGTTTCCAGGCTGTGATAGGTGTGAGTTAACTTATTTGCATGATGTGCCGATGCCTCTTCACTGCTTTTCTCGCTGCATATATATATATGCGTAGATCAGATGTGGTCTTCCCACATGTGTGTGTGTGTGTGTGTGTGTGTGTGTGTGTGTGTGTGTGTGTGTGTGTGGATACAGTAATTTTGTATCATCTGTTTGTGGTTGTCTGTGTGTGTGTGTATGTGTGTGTTTGTGAATATACTGTGTGTGTTTTGTGTGCTCTAGCGCTGCCTGTTTTAAATAAAGAGTTAGCTGATATTATGCACGTCACGTCACAACCAATTAAGCCCCTGCTTACTGGAGCCCCTTTAAGTGTGATTTTTCACAGGAGCGAGTGTGAAATCTCAAGGAATGGATGGAAATTACACCGACTCTATATTCAGAGGCTGAACCAGGCTCCTAACTCCTCATCTAAACCAGCCACTCTAGGTTACCCGCCTAATGCGCTTTCATACTGGCAATTTTGGCTTACGTGCAATTTGTGTTTGAGTGGTTATATTTAAAGATGAAAGAAAACTGGAAACATATTTTTTTTTTGTTTTCTATTCAATTAATGATCAATTGAGAAATTGGAACAATAATTGAAGTTCAAGGCCATAATGTAACGGCGTACACTCACCATTTTTCCTTTACTGTATTAACAGAATTGTAAAGAACCAAGGGTCTGTTTTTCCACCCACACGTTGCAATCGTTAGTATATAAAAGCCTGGAGACTAAAGCGCTCACTCTTACATTATGCAGTAAGTGCTTGTCTCTGGGCAGACCTCCTTCATGTCTCCATACGTGGCCCTGAATCTGACCTGTGCTATGATAGCTAGGTGTTTATGCTTCTCCCTAGGAGCTATCGTGGGATGTGTTTGAAGGTGTGTATGATTAAACTTCCGCTGTGTTGAAAACCATCCTTGGACAAGCTTATGGATGAATCGCAGCCTCTCCGGGATTCATGTGTGAAACTGCGAGTGTGATTGAGAGAGATAACTGCAAAGTGGAACCGACTGTCGGTTTTTATATTTAGATGGCAAGTTTGGTAACAATCTCCCCTCAGTGTCTCTCACTCTCCCCTATTTGGTTACTCTGTTTTGGAGTCGTAATGTCCCACCAGAGACATTAGATGACAAATAGATGAATGGACCTGACACTGTTTATATTACCAGCTCGAGTTTTGGTCCCAAATGATATGCCCTGCTCTTTTATTTCTTGACATCTATTGTTAAAATAACTCAGAACAAGGACTGAGACACTTCCGAACGGTTTGAATTATAATGTGTTTTGTCTTTTTATAACAAGGTGAAAATGTACCTGGCATAATTTTTTCTGCTTTTAAATTGTGGCATATTTGGCAGAAAACTGTGTTTTTGTAACATAGTGCTTAAAACAATTGTGCTCGTCTGGTAGCTGTACATTTTCGTAGGCTGCAAAGTTGTTGTCTAGACGTTAACTATCACCCAGCTGTGTCTGCTAACCCAGAAATATGTGTCTTTATATTTTTGTGCTAGCTTTTCCATCTGTGTGTCCCACCTCTTGTGTGTGTGTGTGTGTGTGTGTGTGTGTGTGTGTGTGTGTGTGTGTGTGTGTGTGTGTTTCTGAGTTTACAAGTGGAACCTTGTCAAATGGGGCTGAATCATGTGCTGATCATCTCCCCATCTGTCCCCAGGACTCTCTCTCCAGCACTTTGTAAGGCCTCTCTGTCTTCACTATTAATGGAGTTAGGGTTTGGTTTCTCTAACTTAATAAGAGTCTTCTTTGACTGCTGCAGTTTGAAATCAGTTCCCATCGATGCTATAGCTGCTGTAATGCAAAGGATTCGACAGGTGACTTGCTGTGATGAGCCGGTTGTAAGTAGGAAATCAATCACTTTGGGTAACATTGTTTCATGAGAACACTCTCAAATACTGTAATAGGAGTCATATTTGGCTTCAATAGTCATTGCTTTTCTTGCACATTTCAAACGGCGCCTTGACAGAGTAAGGGGTCTGGAGACTATTATATTATATTTGCTGCTATGATCCATAACATAATCCATAACATTTCATTGGCTCCTCCAGGCGAGGACAATCGGTGACTTAGTGTGAGGCCCAGACACACAATGCTGCCAGGCAATGAGCGCACTACAGAATGACTTATAGTTGTGTTTTGGTTTGATTTTGAGGTTTCCGAATTTAGTTTCAAAATATTTCATGACGTTACCACCCTGTAAAAATAAGATTTCTTTTTTTTAAATTGTGGCTATATGCTGTTAGCTTGCGAGACCACCCTGTTCATACAGTTGCTTGCTTCCTTTTGTGTTTGGGGGAAAAGGGAGGTTTTGGACTGAAAATGTTGGACATGATTACATCTATCTTTTTACAATCAATTTTGACTTTTCGACTTAACTATCCACTGATGAGGGGTGCTGAATTTATGTTGTTGTGGCATATTGTGAATGCCGGGAACTGCTCCAAAACGTTCGTAGCCCCAGGGCCTCAAGTAATATTAAGGCTCTTCTGAATATTACTGTGTTTGTTACACAACAGCCAACTGCTTCCCCGTACACACATGTTAGGAAAGGGACAGGTTTATTGTGTAGTATTGTCTTTTTTCTAACAACAGAAAAGGTCATTTGCCAACATATAGACTATATGGCCAGGAGGATGCTGCCTAAACAAATACACGTAAACATGGGTTGTAGTAAGCTACTTGTAAATGAGTGAGTGAGGCTTGCTTTTTTTGCTGCGCTGGTCTTTTACTTTTCAATGGTAATACATATATGAATAAGTTGAATGTGTTATTCTGCCTCGCTGTTCTATATGAAAGATACAGAGGCGGAATGATGGGCGTCTTTCCACCGCTGAGCCATCAGCGGAGGTAGTCACAGAGCCAAGCAGACGTATGTGTGAAAAGGGGTGTAATGTTATTTGTGCACCCCAACCATCAGCTGATTTAAAAAAAAAAAAAAAAAAAAAACTCTAACCTACAGCAACAGAAAATGGCAACGAGGTCTGGGAGCAAAAGCACCTCATCACTTAGTTCACCCATATAACGCAAATGTTATACGTCATACTAGAAGCAGACGATGTTGTGTTAAATGTCACGTTTTCATCCCGTGATGCTGCCGTGCTATCTGAAACACACACTGGGGCAGCATGATGGCGCTGTTGTTTGGGTTCAGTGAGAAAAAGCAAAGCCTGCGTAGCGGCGGGTCTTGTTTACGGCGGTTTTTGCGGAATCTCTGTATGAAAGACACTTGAGATGCTGTATCTACACGTACTTCCCAACCCCCATCTCCGTCCTTTATCTTTAGTGGAGCTTGTTCTTTGTATGAAGAAAAAAAAAATCTGAATCACCCCGAGCAGAATTTCAGGGAATTGGTAGATACTAATTGATATTCTAAACTTGCCTGTCCACCCCTGAGGCGTTCCCATCTTTATTAAACGATACAGGACAACCACAAAAAGAAAACCTTCTTTTCTCGTCGATCTAAGCAAAAAATGTGAGTGCACCACGAGGAAGAGTGAGGAGTTCCTAGAGGACTAACTCCAGAGGAGAGAAGATTTTTCTCTCTTTTATTCTGTCAGAGGCAGGGTGTTCAGGGATGATATTCACAACTGCTGCTTAACTGTATTATTCCTTCGTCTACATTAAATAGTGTATGCATGACATAAAAAGGGCAATCACTGTTGAAAAGCACAGTAGTGACTGTTCTTTTTCATTATACTCAACATTTCCCATGATCCTTGTCATTTGGAACACATTATGGACAAACTGCTAACACAAGTGGTGTACCAGCGGACACAGTCTCAGCTGTGGACTGCTCTCTGAGCCACTTCTCTTGCTTGACGCTTGCATTAAAATGGCTACCGGTGCTTCAACTATGCTGATTACCTTAGTATATGATTAGCAGCCTTGCGCCTTGCCAGCCATAGAAACTCTAATTGCCATTGAATAAACATATAACACAATGTGAGGGGGGGGGAATACAATTACATCGTCTCTTGGAATTGTTTCCCCCCTCCTTCCTCCTCCTCAGAACCTCCATCCCTCCCTTCATCTCCTTGGCCGGGCCCAAAGCTAACACAGTCTTTCTAGGCCTATTCCCAAGACAAGATGTGGGTACGCATTTCATCCAAGGTCACCCATTCATTTTCCAGCCTGTGACAGTTCTGTGGTACATATATGGGTCAAAACCCTCAGTGTATAGGCCCACTCCCCCTTTTTTCTCCCTCACCCAACACTAAAGGGCTTTAGCAGGAGAGGGGGGGGGGGGTTAAAGTTATCATACATACAGCATATAGTCACCATTTCTTCTCAGACGTCTCAGTGGAATACTAGTATACATTTAGACTCTCCGGCTGCCCACCACCAACATTAAGTGCCGAGAGGAATCAGCAATGATCTTTCATTGATTCTGCAGCGCCATATGGAGGCCCATTACATTGATCGTGGTGGCAGCAACAGGAGCAACAGCACGCTCCAAGCTATTAGATTTCCCCTGCGTCACTGTCACCTGTCACAGGTCTGTATTTTACATGTGAAAGAAGTCACATAGTACTGGTTGGGTTTCTCATTATTTGTTCTTTTTAGCACGCATACAGCTGTGTAGTCAAGCCAGGCGTAGTCACCACGTGGAACCTGTTAAAAGGTTGGCTTTTGTGTCTTGCTTGAACATAACTTTCAGTTCAATGTCTTAGTTTGTTTCATGCAATATCCTTTAGGCTGCATAAATGACACAAGCTTGTTTTTTTGTCTTAGTTTTATGGGTTGTTCTAATTTGGATGTTGGGGTAGATCAGCTGCTCAGCAGCTCACTCGAGGAGAATGATAACCGGTTTGCCTCATTATG